>NC_053148.1:35024175-35149379 GCF_016808335.1 Panicum virgatum | reverse complement strand
GTAGAATTAATGCACAAGTTCGTGCATGAAGTCGCATTGCAATTTCTCGCAACGAACGCACCCGATCCACCCAATTGGACCCTAAACTCATGTTTTGGTGTGTTTCGTAGTGTTTGGGTGCACTTGGCAAAGTTTTGTCACTACATGAAACTTGGTGCAAAACGGGTTGAACCGGTGCAATTAATGCTCAAGTTCGTGCCATGAAGTCGCCATGGAATTTTTCACAATGAACACACCCGATCCAACAAAGTGGACCCTAAACTCTTGTTTTGCTGCGTTTCGTAGCATTTTAGTGCATTTGGCAATGTTTCGATACTACACGGAACTCGGTGCAAAATGGGTTGAACTCGAGCAATTAATGCACAAGTCTTTGCAGCGAACCCACCCGATCCACCCCATTGGACCCTAAACTCATGTTTTGGTGCATTTTGTAGTGTTTGGGTGCATTTTGGATTGTTTCATTACTGCACGAAACTGGATGCAAAGTGGGCTGAAAATGGTAGAATTAATGCACAAGTTCGTGGCATGAAATCGCATTGGAAGTTTTCGCAACGAATGCACCCGATACACCCAATCGGACCCTAAGCTCCTGTTTTTGTGTGTTTCATATTGTTTGGGTGCATTTGGCAATCTTTCGTTACTACACGAAACTCTGCGCAAAATAGGTTGAACCGGTTCAATTAATGCTCAAGTTCGTGCCATGCAATCGCCTTGGAATTTTTCCAATGAACACACCCGATCCAACAAAGTGGACCCTAAACTCTCGTTTTGCTGCCTTTAGTTGCATTTCAGTGCATTTGGCAATGTTTCGATACTACACGGAACTCGGTGCAAAATGGGTTGAAATTGTGCAATCAATGCACAAGTTTGTGCCATGAAGTCGCATTAGAATTTTTCGCAACAAACGCACCCGATCCACCCCATTGGATCCTAAACTCATGTTTTGGTGCGTTTCGTAGTGTTTGGGTGCTTTTGTCAATGTTTCGTTACTACAAGAAACTTGGTGCAAAATGGGTTGAACTGGTGCAATCAATGCACAAGTTTGTGCCATAAAGTCGCATCGGAATTTTTCGCAACGAACGCACCCAATCCACCCCATTGGACCCTAAACTCATGTTTTGGAGCATTTCTTAGTTTTGGGTGCATTTGGCAATGTTTCATTACTACACAAACTCGGTGCAAAATGGGTTGAACTGGTGCAATTAATGGACAAGTTTGTGCTATGAAGTCGCATCGGAAATTTTTCGCAATTGGCACACCCAATCCAACCCATTGGACCCTAAACTCATGATTTGGTGCATTTCATAGTATTTGGGTGCATTTTGGATTGTTTCGTTACTGCACGAAAGTCGATGCAAAGCGGGCTGAAATGGTAGAATTAATGCACAAGTTCGTGCCATGAAGCCGCGTCAGAATTTTTCAAAACGAACGCATCCGATCCAAGCAATTGAACCCTAAAATCATGTTTTGGTGTGTTTCGTGGTGTTAAGGTGCATTTGGCAGTGTTTCGTTAATAGACGAAACTCGGTGCAAAACGGGTTGAAATGGTGCAATTAATGCACAAGTTTGTGCCATGAAGTCGCATCGGAATTTTTCACAATTGACAGACCCGATCCCCCTCATTGGAATCTTAACTCATGTATTGGTGTGTTTTGTAGTATTTGGGTGCATTTTGGATTGTTTCGTTACTGCATGAAACTCGGTGTAAAACAGGCTGAACTGGAGCAATTAATGCAAAAGCTCGTGCCACGAAGTCGCTTCAGAATTTTTTGCAGCGAACGAACCCGATCCACCCATTGGACCGTAAACTCATGTTTTGGTGTGTTTTGTAGTGTTTGGGTGCATTTTGGATTCTTTCGTTAATGCACAAAACCCGATGAAAAGTGGGACGAAACGGTAGAATTAATGCACAAGTTCGTGCCACGAAGTCGCTTCGGAATTTTTGGCAGCGAACGAACCCGATCCACCCATTGGACCGTAAACTCATGTTTTGGTGTGTTTCGTAGTGTTTGGGTGCACTTGGCAAAGTTTCGTTACTACATGAAACTCGGTGCAAAATAGGTTGAACCGGTGCAATTAATGCACAAGTTTGTGCTATGAATTTGCATCGGAATTTTTCACAATGAACACACCCGATCCACCCCATTGGACCCTTAATGCATGTATTGGTGCGTTTTGTAGTGTTTGGGTGCATTTTGGATGGTTTCATTACTGCATGAAACTCGGTGCAAAACAGGCTGAACTGGAGCAATTAATGCAAAAGTTTGTGCCACAAAGTCGCATCGGAACTTTTTGCAGCGAACCCACCCGATCCACCCTATTGGACCCTAAACTCATGTTTTGTTGCATTTTGTAGTGTTTGGGTGCATTTTGTATTATTTCGTTACTGCACGAAACTGGATGCAAAGTGGACTGAAATGGTAGAATTAATGCACAAGTTCGTGGCATGAAGTCGCATTGGAATTTCTCGCAACGAACGCACCCGATCCACCCAATTGGACCCTAAACTCATGTTTTGGTGTGTTTCGTAGTGTTTGGGTGCACTTGGCAAAGTTTCGTTACTACATGAAACTTGGTGCAAAACGGGTTGAACCGGTGCAATTAATGCTCAAGTTCGTGCCATGAAGTCGCCATGGAATTTTTTACAATGAACACACCCGATCCAACAAAGTGGACCCTAAACTCTTGTTTTGCTGCGTTTCGTAGCATTTTAGTGCATTTGGCAATGTTTCGATACTACACGGAACTCGGTGCAAAATGGGTTGAACTCGACCAATTAATGCACAAGTCTTTGCAGCGAACCCACCCGATCCACCCCATTGGACCCTAAACTCATGTTTTGGTGCATTTTGTAGTGTTTGGGTGCATTTTGGATTTTTTCGTTACTGCACGAAACTGGATGCAAAGTGGGCTGAAAATGGTAGAATTAATGCACAAGTTCGTGGCATGGAATCGCATTGGAAGTTTTCGCAACGAATGCACCCGATACACCCAATCGGACCCTAAACTCCTGTTTTTGTGTGTTTCATATTGTTTGGGTGCATTTGGCAATCTTTCGTTACTACACGAAACTCTGTGCAAAATAGGTTGAACCGGTTCAATTAATGCTCAAGTTCGTGCCATGCAATCGCCTTGGAATTTTTCGCAATGAACACACCCGATCCAACAAAGTGGACCCTAAACTCTCATTTTGCTGCCTTTAGTTGCATTTCAGTGCATTTGGCAATGTTTTGATACTACACGGAACTCGGTGCAAAATGGGTTGAACTTGTGCAATCAATGCACAAGTTTGTGCCATGAAGTCGCATTAGAATTTTTCGCAACGAACGCACCCAATCCACCCCATTGGATCCTAAACTCATGTTTTGGTGCGTTTCGTAGTGTTTGGGTGCTTTTGTCAATGTTTCGTTACTACAAGAAACTTGGTGCAAAATGGGTTGAACTGGTGCAATCAATGCACAAGTTTGTGCCATAAAGTCGCATCGGAATTTTTCGCAACGAACACACCCAATCCACCCCATTGGACCCTAAACTCATGTTTTGGAGCATTTCTTAGTTTTGGGTGCATTTGGTAATGTTTCATTACTACACGAAACTCGGTGCAAAATGGGTTGAACTGGTGCAATTAATGGACAAGTTTGTGCTATGAAGTCGCATCGGAAATTTTTCGCAATTGGCACACCCAATCCAACCCATTGGACCCTAAACTCATGATTTGGTGCATTTCATAGTGTTTGGGTGCATTTTGGATTGTTTCGTTACTGCACGAAAGTCGATGCAAAGCGGGCTGGAATGGTAGAATTAATGCACAATTTCGTGCCATGAAGCCGCGTCAGAATTTTTCAAAACGAACGCATCCGATCCAAGCAATTGAACGCTAAAATCATGTTTTGGTGTGTTTCGTGGTGTTAAGGTGCATTTGGCAGTGTTTCGTTAATAGACGAAACTCGGTGCAAAACGGGTTGAAATGGTGCAATTAATGCACAAGTTTGTGCCATGAAGTCGCATCGGAATTTTTCACAATTGACAGACCCGATCCCCCTCATTGGAATCTTAACTCATGTATTGGTGTGTTTTGTAGTATTTGGGTGCATTTTGGATTGTTTCGTTTCTGCATGAAACTCGGTGTAAAACAGGCTGAACTGGAGCAATTAATGCAAAAGTTCGTGCCACGAAGTCGCTTCGGAATTTTTGGCAGCGAACGAACCCGATCCAACCATTGGACCGTAAACTCATGTTTTGGTGTGTTTTGTAGTGTTTGGGTGCATTTTGGATTCTTTCGTTAATGCACAAAACTCGATGCAAAGTGGGACGAAATTGTAGAATTAATGCGCAAGTTTGTGGCATGAAGTCGCATTGGAATTTTTCGCAACGAACGCACCCGATCCACCCAATTGGACCCTAAACTCATGTTTTGGTGTGTTTCGTAGTGTTTGGGTGCACTTGGCAAAGTTTCGTTACTACATGAAACTCGGTGCAAAATAGGTTGAACCGGTGCAATTAATGCACAAGTTTGTGCTATGAATTTGCATCGGATTTTTTCACAATGAACACACCCGATCCACCCCATTGGACCCTTAATACATGTATTGGTGCGTTTTGTAGTGTTTGGGTGCAATTTGGATGGTTTCATTACTGCATGAAACTCGGTGCAAAACAGGCTGAACTGGAGCAATTAATGCAAAAGTTTGTGCCACAAAGTCGCATCGGAATTTTTTGCAGCGAACCCACCCGATCCACCCTATTGGACCCTAAACTCATGTTTTGTTGCATTTTGTAGTGTTTGGGTGCATTTTGGATTGTTTCGTTACTGCACGAAACTGGATGCAAAGTGGACTGAAATGGTAGAATTAATGCACAAGTTCGTGGCATGAAGTCGCATTGCAATTTCTCGCAACGAACGCACCCGATCCACCCAATTGGACCCTAAACTCATGTTTTGGTGTGTTTCGTAGTGTTTGGGTGCACTTGGCAAAGTTTTGTCACTACATGAAACTTGGTGCAAAACGGGTTGAACCGGTGCAATTAATGCTCAAGTTCGTGCCATGAAGTCGCCATGGAATTTTTCACAATGAACACACCCGATCCAACAAAGTGGACCCTAAACTCTTGTTTTGCTGCGTTTCGTAGCATTTTAGTGCATTTGGCAATGTTTCGATACTACACGGAACTCGGTGCAAAATGGGTTGAACTCGAGCAATTAATGCACAAGTCTTTGCAGCGAACCCACCCGATCCACCCCATTGGACCCTAAACTCATGTTTTGGTGCATTTTGTAGTGTTTGGGTGCATTTTGGATTGTTTCATTACTGCACGAAACTGGATGCAAAGTGGGCTGAAAATGGTAGAATTAATGCACAAGTTCGTGGCATGAAATCGCATTGGAAGTTTTCGCAACGAATGCACCCGATACACCCAATCGGACCCTAAGCTCCTGTTTTTGTGTGTTTCATATTGTTTGGGTGCATTTGGCAATCTTTCGTTACTACACGAAACTCTGCGCAAAATAGGTTGAACCGGTTCAATTAATGCTCAAGTTCGTGCCATGCAATCGCCTTGGAATTTTTCCAATGAACACACCCGATCCAACAAAGTGGACCCTAAACTCTCGTTTTGCTGCCTTTAGTTGCATTTCAGTGCATTTGGCAATGTTTCGATACTACACGGAACTCGGTGCAAAATGGGTTGAAATTGTGCAATCAATGCACAAGTTTGTGCCATGAAGTCGCATTAGAATTTTTCGCAACAAACGCACCCGATCCACCCCATTGGATCCTAAACTCATGTTTTGGTGCGTTTCGTAGTGTTTGGGTGCTTTTGTCAATGTTTCGTTACTACAAGAAACTTGGTGCAAAATGGGTTGAACTGGTGCAATCAATGCACAAGTTTGTGCCATAAAGTCGCATCGGAATTTTTCGCAACGAACGCACCCAATCCACCCCATTGGACCCTAAACTCATGTTTTGGAGCATTTCTTAGTTTTGGGTGCATTTGGCAATGTTTCATTACTACACAAACTCGGTGCAAAATGGGTTGAACTGGTGCAATTAATGGACAAGTTTGTGCTATGAAGTCGCATCGGAAATTTTTCGCAATTGGCACACCCAATCCAACCCATTGGACCCTAAACTCATGATTTGGTGCATTTCATAGTATTTGGGTGCATTTTGGATTGTTTCGTTACTGCACGAAAGTCGATGCAAAGCGGGCTGAAATGGTAGAATTAATGCACAAGTTCGTGCCATGAAGCCGCGTCAGAATTTTTCAAAACGAACGCATCCGATCCAACCAATTGAACCCTAAAATCATGTTTTGGTGTGTTTCGTGGTGTTAAGGTGCATTTGGCAGTGTTTCGTTAATAGACGAAACTCGGTGCAAAACGGGTTGAAATGGTGCAATTAATGTACAAGTTTGTGCCATGAAGTCGCATCGGAATTTTTCACAATTGACAGACCCGATCCCCCTCATTGGAATCTTAACTCATGTATTGGTGTGTTTTGTAGTATTTGGGTGCATTTTGGATTGTTTCATTACTGCATGAAACTCGGTGTAAAACAGGCTGAACTGGAGCAATTAATCCAAAAGTTCGTGCCACGAAGTCGCTTCGGAATTTTTGGCAGCGAACGAACCCGATCCACCCATTGGACCGTAAACTCATGTTTTGGTGTGTTTTGTAGTGTTTGGGTGCATTTTGGATTCTTTCGTCAATGCACAAAACTCGATGCAAAGTGGGACGAAATGGTAGAATTAATGCACAAGTTCGTGGCATGAAGTTGCATTGGAATTTTTCGCAACGAACGCACCCGATCCACCCAATTGGACCCTAAACTCATGTTTTGGTGTGTTTCGTAGTGTTTGGGTGCACTTGGCAAAGTTTCGTTACTACATGAAACTCGGTGCAAAATAGGTTGAACCGGTGCAATTAATGCACAAGTTTGTCCTATGAATTTGCATCGGATTTTTTCACAATGAACACACCCAATCCACCCCATTGGACCCTTAATACATGTATTGGTGCGTTTTGTAGTGTTTGGGTGCAATTTGGATGGTTTCATTACTGCATGAAACTCGGTGCAAAACAGGCTGAACTGGAGCAATTAATGCAAAAGTTTGTGCCACAAAGTCGCATCGGAATTTTTTGCAGCGAACCCACCCGATCCACCCTATTGGACCCTGAACTCATGTTTTGTTGCATTTTTGTAGTGTTTGGGTGCATTTTGGATTGTTTCGTTACTGCACGAAACTGGATGCAAAGTGGACTGAAATGGTAGAATTAATGCACAAGTTCGTGGCATGAAGTCGCATTGCAATTTCTCGCAACGAACGCACCCGATCCACCCAATTGGACCCTAAACTCATGTTTTGGTGTGTTTCGTAGTGTTTGGGTGCACTTGGCAAAGTTTTGTCACTACATGAAACTTGGTGCAAAACGGGTTGAACCGGTGCAATTAATGCTCAAGTTCGTGCCATGAAGTCGCCATGGAATTTTTCACAATGAACACACCCGATCCAACAAAGTGGACCCTAAACTCTTGTTTTGCTGCGTTTCGTAGCATTTTAGTGCATTTGGCAATGTTTCGATACTACACGGAACTCGATGCAAAATGGGTTGAACTCGAGCAATTAATGCACAAGTCTTTGCAGCGAACCCACCCGATCCACCCCATTGGACCCTAAACTCATGTTTTGGTGCATTTTGTAGTGTTTGGGTGCATTTTGGATTGTTTCATTACTGCACGAAACTGGATGCAAAGTGGGCTGAAAATGGTAGAATTAATGCACAAGTTCGTGGCATGAAATCGCATTGGAAGTTTTCGCAACGAATGCACCCGATACACCCAATCGGACCCTAAGCTCCTGTTTTTGTGTGTTTCATATTGTTTGGGTGCATTTGGCAATCTTTCGTTACTACACGAAACTCTGCGCAAAATAGGTTGAACCGGTTCAATTAATGCTCAAGTTCGTGCCATGCAATCGCCTTGGAATTTTTCGCAATGAACACACCCGATCCAACAAAGTGGACCCTAAACTCTCGTTTTGCTGCCTTTAGTTGCATTTCAGTGCATTTGGCAATGTTTCGATACTACACGGAACTCGGTGCAAAATGGGTTGAAATTGTGCAATCAATGCACAAGTTTGTGCCATGAAGTCGCATTAGAATTTTTCGCAACAAACGCACCCGATCCACCCCATTGGATCCTAAACTCATGTTTTGGTGCGTTTCGTATTGTTTGGGTGCTTTTGTCAATGTTTCGTTACCACAAGAAACTTGGTGCAAAATGGGTTGAACTGGTGCAATCAATGCACAAGTTTGTGCCATAAAGTCGCATCGGAATTTTTCGCAACGAACGCACCCAATCCACCCCATTGGACCCTAAACTCATGTTTTGGAGAATTTCTTAGTTTTGGGTGCATTTGGCAATGTTTCATTACTACACGAACTCGGTGCAAAATGGGTTGAACTGGTGCAATTAATGGACAAGTTTGTGCTATGAAGTCGCATCAGAAATTTTTCGCAATTGGCACACCCAATCCAACCCATTGGACCCTAAACTCATGATTTGGTGCATTTCATAGTATTTGGGTGCATTTTGGATTGTTTCGTTAATGCACGAAAGTCGATGCAAAGCGGGCTGAAATGGTAGAATTAATGCACAAGTTCGTGCCATGAAGCCGCGTCAGAATTTTTCAAAACGAACGCATCCGATCCAACCAATTGAACCCTAAAATCATGTTTTGGTGTGTTTCGTGGTGTTAAGGTGCATTTGGTAGTGTTTCGTTAATAGACGAAACTCGGTGCAAAACGGGTTGAAATGGTGCAATTAATGCACAAGTTTGTGCCATGAAGTCGCATCGGAATTTTTCACAATTGACAGACCTGATCCCCCTCATTGGAATCTTAACTCATGTATTGGTGTGTTTTGTAGTGTTTGGGTGCATTTTGGATTCTTTCGTTAATGCACAAAACTCGATGCAAAGTGGGACGAAATGGTAGAATTAATGCACAAGTTCGTGGCATGAAGTCGCATTGGAATATTTCGCAACGAACGCACCCGATCCACCCAATTGGACCCTAAACTCATGTTTTGGTGTGTTTCGTAGTGTTTGGGTGCACTTGGCAAAATTTCGTTACTACATGAAACTCGGTGCAAAATAGGTTGAACCGGTGCAATTAATGCACAAGTTTGTGCTATGAATTTGCATCGGAATTTTTCACAATGAACACACCCGATCCACCCCATTGGACCCTTAATGCATGTATTGGTGCGTTTTGTAGTGTTTGGGTGCATTTTGGATGGTTTCATTACTGCATGAAACTCGGTGCAAAACAGGCTGAACTGGAGCAATTAATGCACAAGTTTGTGCCATAAAGTCGCATCGGAATTTTTCGCAACGAATGCACCCAATCCACTCCATTGGACCCTAAACTCATGTTTTGGAGCATTTCTTAGTTTTGGGTGCATTTGGCAATGTTTCCTTACTACACGAAACTCGGTGCAAAATGGGTTGAACTGGTGCAATTGATGGACAAGTTTGTGCTATGAAGTCGCATCGTAAATTTTTCGCAACGAACGCACCCGATCCACCCCATTGGACTCTAAACTCATGATTTGGTGCATTTCGTAGTGTTTGGGTGCATTTTGGATTGTTTCGTTACTGCACGAAAGTCGATGCGAAGCGGGCTGAAATGGTAGAATTAATGCACAAGGTGGTGCCGTGAAGCCGCGTCAGAATTTTTCAAAACGAACGCATCCGATCCACCCAATTGAACCGTAAACTCATGTTCCGGTGTGTTTCGTAGTGATAAGGTGCATTTGGCAATGTTACGTTAACAGACGAAACTCAGTGCAAAACGGGTTGAAATGGTGCAATTAATGCACAAGTTTGTGTCATGAAGTCGCATCGGAATTTTTCACAATTGGCACACCCGATCCCCCTCATTGGAATCTTAACTCATGTAATGGTTTGTTTTGTAGTATTTGGGTGCATTTTGGATTGTTTCGTTACTGCATGAGACTCGGTGCAAAACAGGCTGAACTAGAGCAATTAATGCAAAAGTTTGTGCCACGAAGTAGCTTCGGAATTTTTGGCAGCGAATGAACCCGATTGTAACACCCGGTTTATAAAAGGACATAAACCGAGCAATCATATACGTGCCAGGATCAAGTCACACGTATATACAACAGAATGAACAGTATATCATAGCACATATCACGAATAAGACTTAATAAATCGAAATACGAATGTTATTTATTACAATAATGACAAAAATGTCTGATACAGCGGAAGCGAAGTACAAAATACGATAAAGCTCTCTGAAGCCGAAGCAGGGCGCCACAGGGACGTCGACTGGGAGACGAAGCACCTAGAAGTCCTCGTAGTCCTGGTAGCGCTGGACGAACTCCCTCGAGTCGGCAGGAACTGAGCAGCAGTAGCGTAGCCAAGAGGAAAAAGTAGAGAAGAGGCAAGGGTGAGTACACAACTTGTACTCAACAAGTATAACACAAACTATGAGGCTCTAGGCTGGCTGACTCAACTGCATTAGCTTTTAAGTGTTGGCAAAATTTTATTGAAGCTATTTACTACGAGTTGATGAATTACCATTAACCCAGTTACATAGTTATTAATCAAGTTTAAACATGTTACTACTGAGAACCAAACCGAAACCAAGCCACCAAGGTAAACCCCGAGAAGCACCTCCCTCGTCGGAAGGAGATAACTTCACTAATCAAAAGGAGGATCTGGGCCGCTCATAACCGTGAGCACGGCTAGTATACCAGTTTTACACTCTGCAGAGGTTGCACATCTTTACCCACAAGTCGTGAGCTACGCCAGTTGTTCATCACACTTCCTTAGGTGAGATGGCCAGCGACTCACTACGAGGCCTTTAAAAAGAATCTCGTTGGTAAGGCGTAACCGCGAGAGATAGGTCGGCGACGATGGGGCCCACCTCCGGGGGTACAAGCACAGGAGCGCAATCCAAGCACAGACCAAGCCGGAGGAGCAGGGACCATTGAAGCTTACTACTCTTGCCCCGCAGGTAAGTTACTCCAAACCAAAAAGATCTAGTTATTACGCCAAGTCTATCCCATTCTAGCCTTGTGGTAGCGCTGTTGTCCCAGGTTGTCGCTCTATGAACCGGTCCTTATGGAGAGTGGCCAACCAGGCAGTAAGCACCGTGCTGGCCCCCTAAACCATGTTTCTAAAAAAAAACATCTTTTAACGAGAAGTGAGCCACTCAAGCCACACAGAGTGCCACTCTCAGAATTAAGTTCAAGTAAACCATTAATCAAATTAATTAAAAAGGACCAGAGTGTGTTATAGCGCAGCAACCTAGCACAACTAACCAAAATGCAACCCAAAGGTATATATAAAGGATATAAACTGGCTAGGAAATCCTTAAAGGCATACAGTATTAAAATGCAGTATGAAATTGTAATTAAAGTGATAGGTTGTTCATGTTATACTTGCCTTCCTCGTACTGCTCCTGCTGCTGCTCAAAGTGCTCCGAAGACGGCTGCTCCGGGTACTGGTACTGAGGCTCCTCAGACGGATCAACGTCTACTCACGAACACATGGCCAAAACAATGCACAATAATAAGCATACAAGCAAACATTAACAAAAACTAAGAAACAGTACATCAATACATAAAAGCAGCACACTAAACTAGTCTAATACTGTTCTACGCATTACAACGATCGCGTGGACATAAAGAACGCCAAAAACGGAGCTAAAACGCATTTTCTGGGCTAAAAACAAGTTCTAGGGGCTTATTTGTAAGAAAACTGAAGTTTCAGGGGTTTTTCTGCAAAAACTGAGGACTAAAACGTAATTAACTATTAAATCTAAGGGCTAACGTGCAAAACCAACTGCCCTGGACGGCGGGTACTAAAACTAGAAAGGTCAGGGGGCTTTGTGCAAAAACCGGGACCTAACCGTAATTATTTTTGACTAAGGCTGGATTGCGGGTTGATTAGCAGAGAGTCCAGGGACTCTTTAGCAAAATGGCCAGGCCGAACCGGTATCTAGGGTTCTGGGCCGTTGGATCTGGATCCGGCGGCTCAGATCTGAAGGATCCTAGATCTAATCCTGGACATACATTTTAGATCGGACGGCCCTAGGTGATTGGGGCTCACCGGCGGCGCTGGGTCGCCGGAGTGTCTCTGCTCCGCGGCGGCGCGTGACCGGAGAAGGCCAAGGCAGCGCTCTAGGGCTCGGTTTTGGCCGTGGACTGGCCGGGGAGCACCGCCCCGGCATGGGTAGCGCACTAGGGTGCCTAGGGAGGTGCTGCAGGGCTGGGGGCATGGACCTCGACGGCGAGGCGGCTCTGGGCGCCGGGAACTCGCCGGAGTAGGCGGTTCGATGGCTCCAGGGGGCTACGGCTACCAAAAAATTAGCACGTAAAGAAAGGGCGGACCGGGATGTGGCTCACCGAGGGCTTGGATCGAAGGGCGAGTCCGGCGCAGGGCTCGACGGCGAAGACCGGCGGCGGCGTACGGGGCGGAGCTCAGGGACAGGTCGGAGCGGGGCTTCTCAGGGCGTATGGCGGCACGGCGCGACTCTTGGCGGCACTGCGAATCGATTCCAGGGGTCAGAGGGCACAGGTGGTCGTCGGCGGTGAGAAATTGAGGTGGCGCAGCGACTTACCGGCGGCGATGGCGGAGCTGTCCTGGAGCGGCGGCTAGGGTTGGTGGCGGCACTTGGCGTGGATATGTGCAGGGGGGGGTCCGTGGGGTGCTAAAATAGGGGCCGGCGGGGATCCTGGGCCTCCGTGCGGTTGGGCGCGGGCGAAATCTCCGGCGGGGAGACCGGCTTGGCTGGTGCGCTAGAGAAGGAAGGGGGCGGGGAAGGGGATGACAGGCGGGCCCGGGGCGTCGGTGGGAGAGGGGGCGTGTGTGCGGGCGACGCGCTGGGGCGAGCTGAGTAGGCCGCGGGCCGTGCGTGGGGTGGCGAGGAGTGGGCCGCGGCGCTGGACCTGGGCTGAGGCGAGCACGTTGCTGCAGTGCGCGCGGGGGTGCTGGGCCGGGTGTGGGAGCGGGCCGAAGGGAAGAGGAGATGGGCCGGCTGGGTTTTGGGTCTTAGAAGGGTTTTGTTTTTCCTTTCTAATTTCTAATTCAAACAAGTTTGAATTCAAATTTGAATTTGAATTCAAACACACTCAAACAATTAAAACTATGCACCAGCATGAATGCAACAAAAATTTAAACCTATGATAAATTTTAATCACTTATGAAACAAAATTAAATTAAATGCCAACTAAACACAATAAACCTTAGAAAATTAAATAAAGCCAATTTAAGTTATTAATAAATACTGAAATTTAAATTAGGGTGTTACAGACCCTACCCCCTTAAAGAAATCTCGTCCCCGAGATTTAGCTGGGCTGACTAGCAAAGAGATCTGGATAGGTCTTCTTCAATTCATCTTCTCGCTCCCAAGTAGCCTCAGCTTCACTGTGGTGACTCCACTGAACTCTGCACATCTTGATGCGCTTGTTCCGAGTAACCCTCTCTGATGTCTCCAGAATCTTCACCGGATGCTCAGTATAAGTCAGATCCTCCTGGACATCTACTCCATCCAGGGGTGCCTGCTCCTCGGGTACTCGCAAACATCTCTTCAGCTGAGATATATGGAAGACATCATGAACTCCTGAGAGGCTGAGAGGTAACTCCAGGCGATAAGCAACTTCGCCTTTCCGCTCTAGCACCTTGAATGGCCCCACATACCGAGGTGCTAACTTCCCTTTGACATTGAATCTACGGATTCCTCTCATCGGAGACACCTTCAGGTATACATAGTCACCAACACTGAAAGTCAGGTCTCTCCGTTTGCCATCAGCATAGCTCTTCTGCCTGCTCTGTGCAATCCTCAGATTTTCTCGCACAGCCTGAACCATCTGCTCGGCATCATCTATGATCTCAGGGCCGAAGAGCTGCTTTTCACCAATCTGATCCCAATAGAGAGGAGTCCTGCATTTTCTGCCATACAATGCCTCGAAGGGTGACTTCTTCAGACTGGCCTGATAGCTGTTGTTATATGAGAATTCAGCAAATGACAGGCACTTATCCCAACTAGTACCATACTGGATAGCACAAGCTCTCAGCATATCCTCCAACACCTGGTTGGTCCTCTCTGTCTGCCCATCGGTCTGAGGGTGATAAGCCGTACTGAAGCGCAGCTTCGTATCCAACGAATCATGAAGCTGCTCCCAGAACCGAGAAGTGAACTGAGACCCTCTGTCAGATATGATCTTCTTCGGCGCACCATGCAAGCAGACAATCCGAGAGATGTACAACTCTGCAAGTCTAGCACCGGAGTAAGTAGTGTTCACTGGAATGAAGTGAGCAACCTTCGTCAGACGATCCACTACTACCCAAATAGAGTTGTACCCTTTCTGAGTACGAGGCAATCCAACAATGAAGTCCATAGTGATTTCCTCCCATTTCCACTCTGGAATCTTCAAAGGCTGTAATAGACCTGCTGGCCTCTGATGCTCAGCCTTGACACGCTGACAGGTGTCACAAATAGCCACGTACTCTGCCACCGAACGCTTCATTCCATACCACCAGAAACGTTCCTTCAGATCATAATACATCTTCGTGCTGCCCGGATGAATAGAGTAAGCTGTATCATGGGCCTCACTCAGAATCAACTTCCGAAGATCCTTCACATCTGGAACACAGATCCGGTTCTTGTACCACAAGGTACCCTGATCATCCTCTCTGAAATGAGGAGCCTTGCCCTTCTTGAGCAACTCACGAATCTCCTGCAGCTTCTCATCATCTTTCTGATGCTGCCTGATCTCTGCCTCTAGAGTCGGTACTGCCTCAAACGCTGCACTGGAGGTATGATGCAAGAAGCCCAGACTCAACTGCTCGAACTCCTCGCATAACTCTGGAGGCATCTGGAAAGCAACGGCCATGTTGACATAACTCCTTCTGCTCAAAGCATCTGCTACAACATTGGCCTTGCCCGGATGATAGTGAATCTCCAGATCATAGTCCTTGACCAACTCTAGCCATCTTCTCTGCCGCATGTTCAGCTCATTCTGCGTGAAAATATACTTGAGGCTCTTGTGATCAGTGTAGATGTCACACCGCTGCCCATACAAGTAATGCCTCCAAATCTTCAGAGCATGCACAACTGCGGCTAACTCAAGATCATGAGTAGGATAATTCAGCTCATGCCGACGTAACTGCCGTGAAGCATAAGCTATCACTCTGCCCTCCTGCATCAGAACACACCCAAGACCATCCTTCGAAGCATCACAATATACCGTGAACCTCTTCGTCTGGTCTGGCAGAGTCAGGACTGGCGCCGTAGTCAACCTCTTCTTCAGCTCATCAAAGGCCATCTGACGCTCATCAGTCCATACAAAAGCCACATTCTTCTCCAGCAAAGAAGTCAAAGGCTTCGCGATCTTGGAGAAATTCTCAATGAACCTCCGATAATATCCAGCTAAGCCCAAGAAAGATCTGACTTCCTTCACTGTCTGCGGTGTCTCCCACTCGAGCACATCCTTCACCTTGCTCGGATCAACAGCAATGCCTCCCTGAGAGATAACATGACCGAGGAATGGCACCTCGTCAATCCAGAACTCGCACTTGCTGAACTTGGCATACAACTGATGCTCTCTCAATCTCTGCAACACGAGCCTCAAATGCTCCTCATGCTCTTCTTCGGTCTTGGAGAAGATCAGAATATCATCAATGAAAATCACCACGAAGACATCCAGATAATCCATGAAGACCATGTTCATCAGATGCATGAAGAAAGCCGGGGCATTAGTCAAGCCAAAGGACATGACTGTATACTCATATAGCCCGTACTTGCAGGTGAATGCCGTCTTCGGAATATCCCCAGGACGGATCCTCAGCTGAAAATAACCCGAACGAAGATCAATCTTCGAGAATATACGAGCACCTCGAAGCAGATCGAAGAGATCCTCAATACGGGGCAGTGGATGCTTGTTCTTGATAGTAACTGCATTCAGCTCCCGATAATCCACACACATCCTCTTCGAGCCATCCTTCTTATCTACCAGCAACAACGGAAAAGCCCAAGGAGAGAAGCTGCGACGGATATAGCCCTTGGCTAGCAACTCATCAATAGTCTTCTTTACTTCTTCATGCTCTATAGGTGCCATACGATAGGGCCGCTTTGCAATAGGAGCTGTGCCAGGCAAGAGATCAATACAAAACTCAATGGCGCGTTCAGGCGGCATACCTGGCAGATCATCCGGAAAGACATCCGGGAATTCAGACACCACGCGAATACCATCCGTGGGTCTAGCCTCCATCTGATGAAGAAATCCAGAAGGCTCTACTGCACTGATAACAACCTCTTGGCCACTGGAAGCTGATAGCAAGACTGTCCTCTGAGCACAATCTATCCGAACTCCCCATTTGGCCAGAGTCTCCATTCCCAGAATGACATCAATGCCCTTGGTGTCTAGCACCATCAGATCAGTACAGAACTCTACTCCCCTCAGAGAAACACTGACTCTCGGGCAGTAAGTATGAGACCTCAACTGTCCTCCCGGTGAAGATACTAACAGGCACCTCTTTAATGTGCTAGTATGAATACCATGATGCTCGACAAAAGACTGAGTAATGAAGGAATGCGTAGCACCAGTATCAAAAAGCACTGTAGCTGGATATGAATTAACCATGAACGTACCAATAACCACGTTGGGAGCCTCGGCCGCTGACTCGGCCGTCACGTGGTTCACCCTGCCCTGTGCTGGCGCCCTGGGCTGAGCTGGGCGTCCCTGCTGTCCCGCCTGCGCCTTCCGGGGGCAAGCGTTGGCGTAGTGCCCCGGCTGGCCGCAGTGAAAGCAGGTGCGAGGAGGTCCCTGAGCCTGCTGTCCGGTAGGAGCTGCCGGACGTGGAGCCTGTGGTGCCGGTGGAGCTGGTGGAGCACGAGCCGGAGGTGCCGGTAACCTCGGGCCCTGACCTGCCTGCTGCTGTCGAGGCGGGTACTGCTGCGGTGGCCTCTGCTGGTACTGCTGAGGAGGCCGGTACTGCTGCTGGTACTGCTGGGGCTGCTGGAGTCGAGGACGAGTGTTGCTGCCGGAAGCAACGGGGACAACCTTCCTCTTCTTGTCCTCCATCTCCAGGTGCTTACGCTCAGTGTTGAGCGCACTGTCAACCAGATGGTTGAAGTCGTCGAAGCGGAGGTTGAGCAGCGCGTACTGGAGGTAGTCCTCAAGACCCTCCATGAAGTGCTCCTGCTTCTTGCGGTCATCCGCAACCTCGGCAGGGGCGTAGCGTGCCAGCTGAAGAAAGCGATCACGATACTCCGTGACCGACATAGTCCCCTGAATTCACAAGGACAGATAGATATCGGAAGATTAACTCAAGATTCATAAGGATAGAACAAGGGCATTAGCTCAAAAGAAACTGCTGAATGATTATACTTAGGATTACCTGCTTCAGTGCAAGGAACTCCTTCTGCTTCATCTTCATAACGCCCGCGGGGACGTTGTGGCTGCGGAAACGCTCCCTGAACTGGAGCCAAGTGAGAGACTCGCGGTCATGGACCGGGTGGGACTCCCACCAGTCCAAAGCTGCCCCTCGCAGCTGTCCTGCTGCGTACAAGACGCGCTCACGGTCATCGCACTGGGCGATGTCCAGCTGACGCTCCACTGCACGGAGCCAGTCGTCAGCCTGAAGAGGGTCGGACGTGTGAGAGAACGTCGGCGGGTGACCCCTCAGGAACTCAGCACGCCTGCCGCGAGGCTGCGGCGGTGGAGGAGGCGGAGGCTGAGTGTGAGCGTGCTGAAGAGCCTGAACCGTGTTGTTCAGGGTAGCCATCATCTGCATCTGGAGCTGGAAGTACTGCTCCGGAGTCAAGGGTGGAGGCATCGGGATCCCAGTACCCTGGTTGTTCTGACCCTGCTGCTGGCCAGAACCTGAACCGGTGCTCCTGGTGTTCACCATCTGATTTGAACAAAAGATTCCACGAGTAAGGATATTGCAGGAATAAACTCGGATGGATATGATAACTCTTTGCGGAAAAAGACTCAGCCATGATAAAGTAGACAGGATAGAGTTGACTGTTTTACCCCCAACGATCTAACTCATTTTATTAATTAGTTAACTTTAACATCTGAGTGATTTTCTTTAAACAAATTTAAACTGCTAAGCTATGCAATCAGTCAAAAATTCAGATCAACCATGTAGCATAATAACAAGCAGACAAATTTCACAACTTAGCCGAGTTTAGCAAAAGACTCGACTAACACAACGCGTCGCAGAACGTGCTATCGTATTATTATAAAAGGGTCACCTAGCTAACTCATGGTGGTCGGATGACTGATTCAGGCCAAAATCTACGAAACTATTCTTCAGAGGGAGAAATCAAGGCAAGAAAGGTAAAAAGTCAAAGAAGTCAAGGGGTATAATAGTAAAATAGTTTCAGCAGGCAAGGATTGGTGAGAAGAAGTCCTAAAACTCGACCAGTTCTATCTAGGCTTCGTCCTACAGTCGATATGGCTTTGATACCACTCTGTAACACCCGGTTTATAAAAGGACATAAACCGAGCAATCATATACGTGCCAGGATCAAGTCACACGTATATACAACAGAATGAACAGTATATCATAGCACATATCACGAATAAGACTTAATAAATCGAAATACGAATGTTATTTATTACAATAATGACAAAAATGTCTGATACAGCGGAAGCGAAGTACAAAATACGATAAAGCTCTCTGAAGCCGAAGCAGGGCGCCACAGGGACGTCGACTGGGAGACGAAGCACCTAGAAGTCCTCGTAGTCCTGGTAGCGCTGGACGAACTCCCTCGAGTCGGCAGGAACTGAGCAGCAGTAGCGTAGCCAAGAGGAAAAAGTAGAGAAGAGGCAAGGGTGAGTACACAACTTGTACTCAACAAGTATAACACAAACTATGAGGCTCTAGGCTGGCTGACTCAACTGCATTAGCTTTTAAGTGTTGGCAAAATTTTATTGAAGCTATTTACTACGAGTTGATGAATTACCATTAACCCAGTTACATAGTTATTAATCAAGTTTAAACATGTTACTACTGAGAACCAAACCGAAACCAAGCCACCAAGGTAAACCCCGAGAAGCACCTCCCTCGTCGGAAGGAGATAACTTCACTAATCAAAAGGAGGATCTGGGCCGCTCATAACCGTGAGCACGGCTAGTATACCAGTTTTACACTCTGCAGAGGTTGCACATCTTTACCCACAAGTCGTGAGCTACGCCAGTTGTTCATCACACTTCCTTAGGTGAGATGGCCAGCGACTCACTACGAGGCCTTTAAAAAGAATCTCGTTGGTAAGGCGTAACCGCGAGAGATAGGTCGGCGACGATGGGGCCCACCTCCGGGGGTACAAGCACAGGAGCGCAATCCAAGCACAGACCAAGCCGGAGGAGCAGGGACCATTGAAGCTTACTACTCTTGCCCCGCAGGTAAGTTACTCCAAACCAAAAAGATCTAGTTATTACGCCAAGTCTATCCCATTCTAGCCTTGTGGTAGCGCTGTTGTCCCAGGTTGTCGCTCTATGAACCGGTCCTTATGGAGAGTGGCCAACCAGGCAGTAAGCACCGTGCTGGCCCCCTAAACCATGTTTCTAAAAAAAAACATCTTTTAACGAGAAGTGAGCCACTCAAGCCACACAGAGTGCCACTCTCAGAATTAAGTTCAAGTAAACCATTAATCAAATTAATTAAAAAGGACCAGAGTGTGTTATAGCGCAGCAACCTAGCACAACTAACCAAAATGCAACCCAAAGGTATATATAAAGGATATAAACTGGCTAGGAAATCCTTAAAGGCATACAGTATTAAAATGCAGTATGAAATTGTAATTAAAGTGATAGGTTGTTCATGTTATACTTGCCTTCCTCGTACTGCTCCTGCTGCTGCTCAAAGTGCTCCGAAGACGGCTGCTCCGGGTACTGGTACTGAGGCTCCTCAGACGGATCAACGTCTACTCACGAACACATGGCCAAAACAATGCACAATAATAAGCATACAAGCAAACATTAACAAAAACTAAGAAACAGTACATCAATACATAAAAGCAGCACACTAAACTAGTCTAATACTGTTCTACGCATTACAACGATCGCGTGGACATAAAGAACGCCAAAAACGGAGCTAAAACGCATTTTCTGGGCTAAAAACAAGTTCTAGGGGCTTATTTGTAAGAAAACTGAAGTTTCAGGGGTTTTTCTGCAAAAACTGAGGACTAAAACGTAATTAACTATTAAATCTAAGGGCTAACGTGCAAAACCAACTGCCCTGGACGGCGGGTACTAAAACTAGAAAGGTCAGGGGGCTTTGTGCAAAAACCGGGACCTAACCGTAATTATTTTTGACTAAGGCTGGATTGCGGGTTGATTAGCAGAGAGTCCAGGGACTCTTTAGCAAAATGGCCAGGCCGAACCGGTATCTAGGGTTCTGGGCCGTTGGATCTGGATCCGGCGGCTCAGATCTGAAGGATCCTAGATCTAATCCTGGACATACATTTTAGATCGGACGGCCCTAGGTGATTGGGGCTCACCGGCGGCGCTGGGTCGCCGGAGTGTCTCTGCTCCGCGGCGGCGCGTGACCGGAGAAGGCCAAGGCAGCGCTCTAGGGCTCGGTTTTGGCCGTGGACTGGCCGGGGAGCACCGCCCCGGCATGGGTAGCGCACTAGGGTGCCTAGGGAGGTGCTGCAGGGCTGGGGGCATGGACCTCGACGGCGAGGCGGCTCTGGGCGCCGGGAACTCGCCGGAGTAGGCGGTTCGATGGCTCCAGGGGGCTACGGCTACCAAAAAATTAGCACGTAAAGAAAGGGCGGACCGGGATGTGGCTCACCGAGGGCTTGGATCGAAGGGCGAGTCCGGCGCAGGGCTCGACGGCGAAGACCGGCGGCGGCGTACGGGGCGGAGCTCAGGGACAGGTCGGAGCGGGGCTTCTCAGGGCGTATGGCGGCACGGCGCGACTCTTGGCGGCACTGCGAATCGATTCCAGGGGTCAGAGGGCACAGGTGGTCGTCGGCGGTGAGAAATTGAGGTGGCGCAGCGACTTACCGGCGGCGATGGCGGAGCTGTCCTGGAGCGGCGGCTAGGGTTGGTGGCGGCACTTGGCGTGGATATGTGCAGGGGGGGGGTCCGTGGGGTGCTAAAATAGGGGCCGGCGGGGATCCTGGGCCTCCGTGCGGTTGGGCGCGGGCGAAATCTCCGGCGGGGAGACCGGCTTGGCTGGTGCGCTAGAGAAGGAAGGGGGCGGGGAAGGGGATGACAGGCGGGCCCGGGGCGTCGGTGGGAGAGGGGGCGTGTGTGCGGGCGACGCGCTGGGGCGAGCTGAGTAGGCCGCGGGCCGTGCGTGGGGTGGCGAGGAGTGGGCCGCGGCGCTGGACCTGGGCTGAGGCGAGCACGTTGCTGCAGTGCGCGCGGGGGTGCTGGGCCGGGTGTGGGAGCGGGCCGAAGGGAAGAGGAGATGGGCCGGCTGGGTTTTGGGTCTTAGAAGGGTTTTGTTTTTCCTTTCTAATTTCTAATTCAAACAAGTTTGAATTCAAATTTGAATTTGAATTCAAACACACTCAAACAATTAAAACTATGCACCAGCATGAATGCAACAAAAATTTAAACCTATGATAAATTTTAATCACTTATGAAACAAAATTAAATTAAATGCCAACTAAACACAATAAACCTTAGAAAATTAAATAAAGCCAATTTAAGTTATTAATAAATACTGAAATTTAAATTAGGGTGTTACACCGATCCACCCATTGGACCGTAAACTCATGTTTTGGTGTGTTTTGTAGTGTCTGGGAGCATTTTGGATTCCTTCATTAATGCACGAAACTCGATGCAAAGTGGGCTAAAATGGTAGAATTAATGCACAAGTTCGTGGCATGAAGTCGCATTCGAATTTTTTGCAACGAACGCACCAGATCCACCCAATTGGACCCTAAACTCATGTTTCGGTGTGTTTCATAGTGTTTGGGTGCACTTTGCAAAGTTTCATTACTACATGAAACTCGGTGCAAAATAAGTTGAACCGGTGTAATTAATGCTCAAGTTCGTGTCATGAAGTCGCCTTTGAATTTTTCGCAATGAACACACCCGATCCAACTAATTGAACCCTAAACTCTCGTTTTGCTGCGTTTCGTAGCATTTCAGTGCATTTGGCAATGTTTCGATACTACACGGAACTCGGTGCAAAATGGGTTGAACTTGTGCAATTAATGCACAAGTTTGTGCCATGAAGTCGCATTATAATTTTTTGCAACGAACGCACCCGATCCACCCCATTGGACCCTTAACTCATGTTTTGGTGCGTTTCATAGTGTTTGGGTGCTTTTGTCAATGTTTCGTTACTACACGAAACATGGTGCAAAATGGGTTGAACTGGTGCATTCAATGCACAAGTTTGTGCCATAAAGTCGCATCGAAATTTTTCGTAACAAACGCAGCCATTCCACCCCATTGGACCCTAAACTCATGTTTTGGATCATTTCTTAGTTTTGGGTGCATTTGGCAAAGTTTCATTACTAAATGAAACTCGGTGCAAAATGGGTTGAACTGGTGCAATTAATGGACAAGTTTGTGCTATGAAGTCGCATCTTAAATTTTTCGCAACGAACGCACCCGATCCTCCCCATTGGACCCTAAACTCTTGATTTGGTGCATTTCATAGTGTTTGGGGGCATTTTGGATTGTTTCGTTACTACACGAAAGTCGATGCAAAGCGGGCTGAAATGGTAGAATTAATGCACAAGTTGGTGCCGTGAAGCCGCGTCAGAATTTTTCAAAACGAACGCATCCGATCCACCCAATTGAACCCTAAAATCATGTTCCGGTGTGTTTCTTAGTGTTAAGGTGCATTTGGCAATGTTACATTAACAGACGAAACTCAGTGCAAAACGGGTTGAAATGGTGCAATTAATGCACAAGTTTGTGTCATGAAGTCACATCAGAATTTTTCACAATTGGCACACCCGATTCCCCTCATTCGAATCTTAACTCATGTATTGGTGTGTTTGTAGTATTTGGGTGCATTTAAATTGTTTCGGTACTGCATGAAACTCGGTGCAAAACAGGTTGAATTAGAGCAATTAATGCAAAAGTTCGTGCCACGAAGTCGCTTCGGAATTTTTGGCAGCGAACAAACCCGATCCACCCATTGGACCGTAAACTCATGTTTTGGTGTGTTTTGTAGTGTTTGGGTGCATTTTGGATTCCTTCGTTAATGCACGAAACTCGATGCAAACTGGGCTGAAATGGTAGAATTAATGCACAAGTTCGTGGCATGACGTCGCATTCGAATTTTTTGCAACGAACGCACCCGATCCACCCAATTGGACCCTAAACTCATGTTTTGTTGTGTTTCGTAGTGTTTGGGTGCACTTGGCAAAGTTTCGTTACTACATGAAACTCGGTGCAAAATAGGTTGAACCGGTGCAATTAATGCGCAAGTTTGTGCCATGAAGTCGCATCGGAATTTTTCACAATGAACACACCCAATCCACCCCCATTGGACCCTAAATGTATGTATTGGTGCGTTTTGTAGTGTTTGGGTGCGTTTTGGATTGTTTCGTTACTGCACGAAACTCGATGCAAAGTGGGCTAAAATGGTAGAATTAATGCACAAGTTCGTGGCATGAAATCGCATTGGACGTTTTCGCAACGAATGCACCCGATACACCCAATTGGACCCTAAACTCCTTTTTTTTGTGTGTTTCATAGTGTTTGGGTGCATTTGGCAATCTTTCGTTACTACACGAAACTCGGTGCAAAATAAGTTGAACTGGTGCAATTAATGCTCAAGTTCGTGCCATGAAGTCGCCTTGGAATTTTCACAATGAACACACCCGATCCAACTAAGTGGACCCTAAACTCTCGTTTTGTTGTGTTTCGTAGCATTTTAGTGCCTTTGGTAATGTTTCGATACTACACGGAACTCGGTGCAAAATGGGTTGAACTTGTACAATTAATGCACAAGTTTGTGCCATGAAGTCGCATTAGAATTTTTCGCAACGAACGCACCCGATCCACCCCATTGGACCCTAAACTCATGTTTTGGTGTGTTTCCTAGTGATTGGGTGCTTTTGTCAATGTTTCGTTACTACACAAAACATGGTGCAAAATGGGTTGAACTGGTGCATTCAATGCACAAGTTTGTGCCATAAAGTCGCATCGAAATTTTTCGCAACGAACGCACCCGGACCCAATTGGACCCTAAACTCATGTTTTGGAGCATTTCTTAGTTTTGGGTGCATTTGGCAATGTTTCATTACTACACGGAACTCGGTGAAAAATGGGTTGAACTGGTGCAATTAATGGACAAGTTTGTCCTATGAAGTCGCATCGGAAATTTTTCGCAACGAACGCACCCGATCCACCCCATTGGACCCTAAACTCATGATTTCGTGCATTTCATAGTGTTTGGGTGCATTTTGGATTGTTTCATTACTGCACGAATGTCGATGCAAAGCGGGCTGAAATGGTAGAATTAATGCACAAGTTGGTGCCGTGAAGCCGCGTCAGAATTTTTCAAAACGAACGCATCCGATCCCCCCAATTGAACCCTAAACTCATGTTCCGGTGTGTTTCGTAGTGTTAAGGCGCATTTGGCAATGTTACGTTAACAGACGAAACTCAATGCAAAACGGGTTGAAATGGTGCAATTAATGCACAAGTTTGTGTCATGAAGTCGCATCAGAATTCTTCACAATTGGCACACCCGATCCCCCTCATTGGAATCTTAACTCATGTATTGGTGTGTTTTGTAGTATTTGGGTGCATTTTGGATTGTTTCGTTACTGCATGAGACTCGGTGCAAAACAGGCTGAACTAGAGCAATTAATGCAAAAGTTTGTGCCACGAAGTCGCTTCGGAATTTTTGGCAGCGAACGAACCCGATCCACCCATTGGACAGTAAACTCATGTTTTGGTACGTTTTGTAGTGTTTGGGTGCATTTTGGATTCTTTTGTTAATGCACGAAACTCGATTCAAAGTGGGCTGAAATGGTATAATTAATGCACAAGTTCGTGGCATGAAGTCGCATTCGAATTTTTTGCAATGAACGCACCCGATCCACCCAATTGGACCCTAAACTCATGTTTCGGTGTGTTTCGTAGTGTTTGGGTGCACTTTGCAAAGTTTCGTTACTACATGAAACTCGGTGCAAAATAAGTTGAACCGGTGCAATTAATGCTCAAGTTCGTGCCATGAAGTCGGCTTTGAATTTTTCGCAATGAACACACCCGATCCAACTATGTGGACCCTAAACTCTCGTTTTGCTGCGTTTCGTAGCATATCAGTGCATTTGGCAATGTTTCGATACTACACGGAACTCGGTGCAAAATGGGTTGAACTTGTGCAATTATTGCACAAGTTTGTGCCATGAAGTCGCATTAGAATTTTTTGCAACGAACTCACCCGATCCACCCCATTAGACACTAAACTCATGTTTTGGTGCATTTCCTAGAGTTTGGGTGCTTTTGTCAATGTTTCGTTACTACACGAAACATGGTGCAAAATGGGTTGAACTGGTGCATTCAATGCACAAGTTTGTGCCATAAAGTCGCATCGAAATTTTTCGCAACAAACGCACCCATTCCACCCCATTGGACCCTAAACTCATGTTTTGGAGCATTTCTTAGTTTTGGGTGCATTTGGCAATGTTTCATTACTAAATGAAACTCGGTGCAAAATGGGTTGAACTGGTGCAATTAATGGACAAGTTTGTGCTATGAAGTCGCATCTTAAATTTTTCGCAACGAACGCACCCGATCCTTCCCATTGGACCCTAAACTCATGATTTGGTGCATTTCATAGTGTTTGGGTGCATTTTGGATTGCTTCGTTAATGCACGAAACTCGATGCAAAGTGGGCTGAAATGGTAGAATTAATGCACAAGTTCGTGGCATGAAGTCGCATTCGAATTTTTTGCAACAAACGCACCCGATCCACCCAATTGGATCCTAAACTCATGTTTTGGTGTGTTTCGTAGTGTTTGGGTGCACTTGGCAAAGTTTCGTTACTACAAAAAACTCGGTTCAAAATAGGTTGAACAGGTGCTATTAATGCACAAGTTTGTGCCATGAAGTCGCATCGGAATTTTTCACAATGAACACACCCGATCCACCCCCATTGGACCCTAAATGTATGTATTGTTGCGTTTTGTAGTGTTTGGGTGCATTTTAGATTGTTTCGTTACTGCACGAAACTCGATGCAAAGTGGGCTAAAATGGTAGAATTAATGCACAAGTTCGTGGCATGAAATCGCATTGGAAGTTTTCGCAACGAATGCACCCGATACACCCAATTGGACCCTAAACTCCTTTTTTTATGTGTTTCATAGTGTTTGGGTGCATTTGGCAATCTTTCGTTACTACACGAAACTCGGTGCAAAATAAGTTGAACTGGTGCAATTAATGCTCAAGTTCGTGCCATGAAGTCGCCTTGGAATTTTTCACAATGAACACACCCGACCCAACTAAGTGGACCCTAAACTCTCGTTTTGCTGTGTTTCGTAGCATTTTAGTGCATTTGGTAATATTTCGAAACTACACGGAACTCGGTGCAAAATGGGTTGAATTTGTGCAATTAATGCACAAGTTTGTGCCATGAAGTCGCATTAGAATTTTTCGCAACGAACGCACCCGATCCACCCCATTGGACCCTAAACTCATGTTTTGGTGCATATCGTAGTGTTTGGGTGCTTTTGTCAATGTTTCGTTACTACACAAAACATGGTGCAAAATGGGTTGAACTGGTGCATTCAATGCACAAGTTTGTGCCATAAAGTCGCATCGAAATTTTTCGCAACAAACGCACCCAGTCCACCCCATTGGACCCTAAACTCATGTTTTGGAGCATTTCTTAGTTTTGGGTGCATTTGGCAATGTTTCATTACTACACGGAACTCGGTGAAAAATGGGTTGAACTGGTGCAATTAATGGATAAGTTTGTGCTATGAAGTCGCATCGGAAATTTTTCGCAATGAACTCATGATTTGGTGTATTTCATAGTGTTTGGGTGCATTTTGGATTGTTTCATTACTACACGAAAGTCGATGCAAAGCGGGCTGAAATGGTAGAATTAATGCACAAGTTGGTGCCGTGAAGCCGCGTCAGAATTTTTCAAAACGAACGCATCCGATCCACCCAATTGAACCCTAAACTCATGTTCCGGTGTGTTTCGTAGTGTTAAGGTGCATTTGGCAATGTTACGTTAACAGACGAAACTCAATGCAAAACGGGTTGAAATGGTGCAATTAATGCACAAGTTTGTGTCATGAAGTCACATCGGAATTTTTCACAAATGGCACACCCGATCCCCCTCATTGGAATCTTAACTCATGTATTGGTGTGTTTTGTAGTATTTGGGTGCATTTTAGATTGTTTCGTTACTGCATGAGATTCGGTGCAAAACAGGCTAAACTAGAGCAATTAATGCAAAAGTTTGTGCCACGAAGTCGCTTCGGAATTTTTGGCAGCGAACGAACCGGATCCACCCATTGGACCGTAAACTCATGTTTTGGTGCGTTTTGTAGTGTTTGGGTGCATTTTGGACTCTTTCGTTAATGCACGAAACTCGATGCAAAGTGGGCTGAAATGGTAGAATTGGTGTGTTTTGTAGTATTTGGGTGCATTTTGGATTGTTTCGTTACTGCATGAAACTCGGTGCAAAACAGGCTGAACTAGTGCAATTAATGCAAAAGTTCGTGCTACGAAGTCGCTTCGGAATTTTTGGCAGCGAACGAACCCGATCCACCCATTGGACCGTACATGAGTGTTTTGGTGCGTTTTGTAGTGTTTGGGTGCATTTTGGATTCTTTCGTTAATGCACGAAACTCGATGCAAAGTGGGCTGAAATGGTAGAATTCATGCACAAGTTCGTGGCATGAAGTCGTATTCGATTTTTTTGCAACGATCGCACCCGATACACCCAATTGGACCCTAAACTCATGTTTTGGTGTGTTTCGTAGTGTTTGGGTGTACTTGGCAAAGTTTCGTTACTACATGAAACTCGATTCAAAATAGGTTGAACCGGTGCAATTAATGCACAAGTTTGTGCCATGAAGTCGCATCGGAATTTTTCACAATGAACATACCCGATCCACCCCCATTGGACCCTAAATGCATGTATTGTGCATTTTGTAGTGTTTGGGTGCATTTTGGATTGTTTCGTTACTGCACGAAACTCGATGCAAAGTGGGCTGAAATGGTAGAATTAATGCATAAGTCCGTGGCATGAAATCGCAATGGATGTTTTCGCAATGAATGCACCCGATACACCCAATTGGATCCTAAACTCCTGTTTTGGTGTGTTTCATAGTGTTTGGGTGCATTTGGCAATCTTTCGTTACTACACGAAACTTGGTGCAAAATAGGTTGAACCGGTGCAATTAATGCTCGAGTTCGTGCCATGAAGTCGCCTTAGAATTTTTTACAATGAACACACCCGATCCAACAAAGTGGACCCTAAACTCTTGTTTTGCTGCGTTTCGTAGCATTTCAGTGCATTTGGCAATGTTTCGATACTACACGAAACTCGGTGCAAAATGGGTTGAACTTGTGCAATTAATGCACAAGTCTGTGCCACGAAGTCGCATTAGAATTTTTCGCAACGAACACACCCGATCCACCCCCATTGGACCCTAAACTCATGTTTTGGTGCATTTCGTAGTGTTTGGGTGCTTTTGTTAAAGTTTCGTTACTACACGAAACTTTTTGCAAAATGGGTTGAACTGGTGCAATCAATGCACAAGTTTGTGCCATAAATTCGAATCAGAATTTTTCGCAACGAACGCACCCAATCCACCCCATTGGACACTAAACTCATGTTTTGGAGCATTTCTTAGTTTTGGGTGCATTTGGCAATGTTTCATTACTACACGAAACTCGGTGCAAAATGGGTTGAACTAGTGCAATTAATGGACAAGTTTGTGCTATGAAGTCGCATCGGAAATTTTTCGCAACGAACGCACCCGATGCACCCCATTGGACCCTAAACTCATGATTTGGTGCATTTCATAGTGTTTGGGTGTATTTTGGATTGCTTTGTTACTGCATGAAACTCGATGCAAAACAGGCTGAACTGGAGCAATTAATGCAAAAGTTCATGCCACGAAGTCGCATCGGAATTTTTGGCAGCGAACGAACCCGATCCACCCATTGGACCGTAAACTCATGTTTTGGTGCGTTTTATTGTGTTTGGGTGCATTTTTGATTCTTTCGTTAATGGACGAAACTCGATGCAAAGTGGGCTGAAATGGTAGAATTAATGCACAAGTTCATGGCATGAAGTCGCATTGGAATTTTTCGCAACGAACGCACCCGATCCACCCAATTGGACCCTAAACTCCTGTTTTGGTGTGTTTCATAGTGTTTGGGTGTATTTGGCAATCTTTCGTTACTAAACGAAACTTGGTGCAAAATAGATTGAACTGGTGCAATTAATGCTCATGTTCGTGCCATGAAGTCGCCTTGGAATTTTTCGCAATGAACACACCCGATCCAACAAAGTGACCCTAAACTCTCATTTTGCTGCGTTTCGTAGCATTTCAGTGCATTTGGCAATGTTTCGATACTACACGGAACTCGGTGCAAAATGGGTTGAACTTGTGCAATTAATGCACAAGTTTGTTCCATGAAGTCGCATTAGAATTTTTCGCAACGAACGCGCCCGATCCACCCCATTGGACCCTAAACTCATGTTTTGGTGCGTTTCGTAGTGTTTGGGTGCTTTTGTCAATGTTTCGTTACTACACGAAACTTGGTGCAAAATGGGTTGAACTGGTGCAATCAATGCACAAGTTTGTGTCATAAAGTTGCATCAAAAAATTTTCACAACGAACGCACCCGATCCACCCCATTGGACCCTAAACTCATGATTTCGTGCATTTCATAGTGTTTGGGTGCATTTTGGATTGTTTCATTACTGCACGAAAGTCGATGCAATGCGGGCTGAAATGGTACAATTAATGCACAAGTTCGTGCCATGAAGCCGCATCAGAATTTTTCAGAACGAACACATCCGATCCTCCCAATTGAACCCTAAACTCATGTTTCGATGTGTTTTGTAGTGTTAAGGTGCATTTGGTAGTGTTTCGTTAATAGACGAAACTCGGTGCAAAACGGGTTGAAATGGTGCAATTAATGCACAAGTTTGTGCCATGAAGTCGCATCGGAATTTTTCACAATTGACACACCCGATTCCCCTCATTGGAATCTTAACTCATGTATTGGTGCATTTTGTAGTATTTGGGTGCATTTTGTATTGTTTTGTTACTGCAGGAAACTCGGTGAAAAACGGGCTGAACTGGAGCAATTAATGCAAAAGTTCGTGCCATGAAGTCGCCTTGGAATTTTTCGCAACGAACACACCTGATCCAACTAAGTGGACCCTAAACTCTCATTTTGCTGCGTTTTGTAATATTTCAGTGCATTTGGCAATGTTTCGATACTACACGGAACTCGGTGCAAAATGGGCTGAACTTGTGCAATTAATGCACAAGTTTGTTCCATGAAGCCGCATTAGAATTTTTCGCAACGAATGCACCCGATCCACCGCGTTGGACCCTAAACTCATGTTTTGGTGCGTTTCGTAGTGTTTGGGTGCTTTTGTCAATGTTTTGTTACTACACGAAACTTGGTGCAAAATGGGTTCAACTAGTGCAATCAATGCACAAGTTTGTGTCATAAAGTCGCATCGGAATTTTTCACAACGAACGCACCCAGTCCACCCCATTGGACCCTAAACTCATGTTTTGGAGCATTTCTTAGTTTTGGGTGCATTTGGCAATGTTTCATTACTACACGAAACTCGATGCACAATGGGTTGAACTGGTGCAATTAATGGACAAGTTTGTGCTATGAAGTCGCATCGGAAATTTTTTGCAACGAACGCACCCGATCCACCCCATTGGACCCTAAACTCATGATTTCGTGCGTTCATAGTGTTTGGGTGCATTTTGGATTGTTTCGTTACCGCACGAAAGTGGATGCAATGCGGGCTGACATGATAGAATTAATGCACATGTTCGTGCCATGAAGCCGCGCCAGAATTTTTCAGAACGAACACATCCGATCCTCCCAATTGAACCCTAAACTCATGTTTCGATGTGTTTTGTAGTGTTAAGGTGCATTTGGTAGTGTTTCGTTAATAGACGAAACTCGGTGCAAAACGGGTTGAAATGGTGCAATTAATGCACAAGTTTGTGCCATGAAGTCGCATCGGAATTTTTCACAATTGACACACCCGATTCCCCTCATTGGAATCTTAACTCCTGTATTGGTGCATTTTGTAGTATTTGGGTGCATTTTGTATTGTTTTGTTACTGCAGGAAACTCGGTGAAAAACAGGCTGAACTGGAGCAATTAATGCAAAAGTTCGTGCCATGAAGTCGCCTTGAAATTTTTTGCAATGAACACACCTGATCCAACTAAGTGGACCCTAAACTCTCATTTTGCTGCGTTTCGTAACATTTCAGTGCATTTGGCAATGTTTCGATACTACACGGAACTCGGTGCAAAATGGGTTGAACTTGTGCAATTAATGCACAAGTTTGTTCCATGAAGTCGCATTAGAATTTTTTACAATGAACACACCCGATCCAACAAAGTGGACCCTAAACTCTTGTTTTGCTGCGTTTCGTAGCATTTCAGTGCATTTGGCAATGTTTCGATACTACACGAAACTCGGTGCAAAATGGGTTGAACTTGTGCAATTAATGCACAAGTTTGTGCCACGAAGTCGCATTATAATTTTTCGCAACGAACGCACCCGATCCACCCCATTGGACCCTAAACTCATGTTTTGGTGCATTTCGTAGTGTTTGGGTGCTTTTGTTAATGTTTCGTTACTACACGAAACTTGGTGCAAAATGGGTTGAACTGGTGCAATCAATGCACAAGTTTGTGCCATAAATTCGAATCAGAATTTTTCGCAACGAACGCACCCAATCCACCCCATTGGACCCTAAACTCATGTTTTGGAGCATTTCTTAGTTTTGGGTGTATTTGGCAATGTTTCATTACTACATGAAACTCGGTGCAAAATGGGTTGAACTAGTGCAATTAATGGACAAGTTTGTGCTATGAAGTCGCATCGGATATTTTTCGCAACGAACGCACCCGATGCACCCCATTGGACCCTAAACTCATGATTTGGTGAATTTCATAGTGTTTGGGTGTATTTTGGATTGCTTTGTTACTACATGAAACTCGGTGCAAAACAGGCTGAACTGGAGCAATTAATGCAAAAGTTCATGCCACGAAGTCGCATCGGAATTTTTGGCAGCGAACGAACCCGATCCACCCATTGGACCGTAAACTCTTTGGGTGTATTTTGGATTGCTTTGTTGCTGCATGAAACTCGGTGCAAAACAGGCTGAACTGGAGCAATTAATGCAAAAGTTCAAGCCACGAAGTCGCATCGGAATTTTTGGCAGCGAACGAACCCGATCCACCCATTGGATCGTAAACTCATGTTTTGGTGCGTTTTATTGTGTTTGGGTGCATTTTTTATTCTTTCGTTAATGGACGAAACTCGATGCAAAGTGGGCCGAAATGGTAGAATTAATGCACAAGTTCGTGGCATGAAGTCGCATTGGAATTTTTCGCAACGAACGCACCCGATCCACCCAATTGGACCCTAAACTCCTGTTTTGGTGTGTTTCATAGTGTTTGGGTGTATTTGGCAATCTTTCGTTACTACACGAAACTTGGTGCAAAATAGATTGAACCGGTGCAATTAATGCTCATGTTCGTGCCATGAAGTCGCCTTGGAATTTTTCGCAATGAACACACCCGATCCAACAAAGTGACCCTAAAATCTCGTTTTACTGCGTTTCGTAGCATTTCAGTGCATTTGGCAATGTTTCGATACTACACGGAACTCGGTGCAAAATGGGTTGAACTTGTGCAATTAATGAACAAGTTTGTTCCATGAAGTCGCATTAGAATTTTTTACAATGAACACACCCGATCCAACAAAGTGGATCCTAAACTCTTGTTTTGCTGCGTTTCGTAGCATTTCAGTGCATTTGGCAATGTTTCGATACTACACGGAACTCGGTGCAAAATGGGTTGAACTTGTGCAATTAATGCACAAGTTTGTTCCATGAAGTCGCATTAGAATTTTTCGCAACGAACGCGCCCGATCCACCCCATTGGACCCTAAACTCATGTTTTGGTGCGATTCGTAGTGTTTGGGTGCTTTTGTCAATGTTTCGTTACTACACGAAACTTGGTGCAAAATGGGTTGAACTGGTGCAATCAATGCACAAGTTTGTGTCATAAAGTTGCATCATAAATTTTTCGCAACGAACGCACCCGATCCACCCCATTGGACCCTAAACTCATGATTTCGTGCATTTCATAGTGTTTGGGTGCATTTTGGATTGTTTCATTACTACACGAAACTCGATGCACAATGGGTTGAACTGGTGCAATTAATGGACAAGTTTGTGCTATGAAGTCGCATCGGAAATTTTTTGCAACGAACGCACCCGATCCACCCCATTGGACCCTAAACTCATGATTTCGTGCACTCATAGTGTTTGGGTGCATTTTGGATTGTTTCGTTACTACACGAAAGTCGATGCAATGTGGGCTGAAATGGTAGAATTAATGCACAAGTTCGTGCCATAAAGCCGCGCCAGAATTTTTCAGAACGAACGCATCCGATCCACCCAATTGAACACTAATCTCATGTTTCGTTGTGTTAAGGTGCATTTGGTAGTGTTTCGTTTATAGACGAAACTCGGTGCAAAACGGGTTGAAATGGTGCAATTAATGCACAAGTTTGTGCCATGAAGTCGCATCGGAATTTTTCACAATTGACACACCCGATCCCCCTCATTGGAATCATAACTCATGTATTGGTGCATTTTGTAGTATTTGGGTGCATTTTGTATTGTTTTGTTACTGCAGGAAACTCGGTGAAAAACAGGCTGAACTGGAGCAATTAATGCAAAAGTTCGTGCCATGAAATCGCCTTGAAATTTGTTGCAATGAACACACCTGATCCAACTAAGTGGACCCTAAACTCTCATTTTGCTGCGTTTCGTAACATTTCAGTGCATTTGGCATTGTTTCGATACTACACGGAAGTCGGTGCAAAATGGGTTGAACTTGTGCAATTAATGCACAAGTTTGTTCCATGAAGTCGCATTAGAATTTTTTACAATGAACACCCGATCCAACAAAGTGGACCCTAAACTCTTGTTTTGCTGCGTTTCGTAGCATTTCAGTGCATTTGGCAATGTTTCGATACTACACGAAACTCGGTGCAAAATGGGTTGAACTTGTGCAATTAATGCACAAGTTTGTGCCATGAAGTCGCATTAGAATTTTTCGCAACGAACGCACCCGATCCACCCCATTGGACCCTAAACTCATGTTTTGGTGCATTTCGTAGTGTTTGGGTGCTTTTGTTAATGTTTCGTTACTACACGAAACTTGGTGCAAAATGGGTTGAACTGGTGCAATCAATGCACAAGTTTGTGCCATAAATTCGAATCAGAATTTTTCGCAACGAACGCACCCAATCCACCCCATTGGACCCTAAACTCATGTTTTGGAGCATTTCTTAGTTTTGGGTGCATTTGGCAATGTTTCATTACTACACGAAACTCGGTGCAAAATGGGTTGAACTAGTGCAATTAATGGACAAGTTTGTGCTATGAAGTCGCATAGGATATTTTTCGCAACGAACGCACCCGATGCACCCCATTGGACCCTAAACTCATGATTTCGTGCATTTCATAGTGTTTGGGTGCATTTTGGATTGTTTCGTTACTGCACGAAAGTCGATGCAATGCGGGATGAAATGGTACAATTAATGCACAAGTTTGTGCCATGAAGCCGCATCAGAATTTTTCAGAACGAATGCATCCGATCCACCCAATTGAACCCTAAACTCATGTTTCGGTGTGTTTCGTAGTGTTAAGGTGCATTTGGTAGTGTTTCGTTAATAGACGAAACTCGATGCAAAACGGGTTGAAATGGTGCAATTAATGCACAAGTTTGTGCCATGAAGTCGCATCGGAATTTTTCACAATTGACACACCCGATCCCCCACATTGGAATCTTAACTCATGTATTGGTGCATTTTGTATTGTTTTGTTACTGCAGGAAACTCGGTGAAAAACAGGCTGAACTAGAGCAATTAATGCAAAAGTTCGTGCCATGAAGTCGCCTTGGAATTTTTCGCAACGAACACACCTGATCCAACTAAGTGGACCCTAAACTCTCATTTTGCTGCGTTTCGTAACATTTCAGTGCATTTGGCAATGTTTCGATACTACACGGAACTCGGTGCAAAATGGGTTGAACTTGTGCAATTAATGCACAAGTTTGTTCCATGAAGCCGCATTAGAATTTTTCGCAACGAATGCACCCGATCCAACCCATTGGACCCTAAACTCATGTTTTGGTGCGTTTCGTAGTGCTTGGGTGCTTTTGTTAATGTTTCGTTACTACACGAAACTTGGTGCAAAATGGGTTCAACAGGTGCAATCAATGCACAAGTTTGTGTCATAAAGTCGCATCGGAATTTTTCGCAACGAACGCACCCAGTCCACCCCATTGGACCCTAAACTCATGTTTTGGAGCATTTCTTAGTTTTGGGTGCATTTGGCAATGTTTCATTACTACACAAAACTCGCTGCACAATGGGTTGAACTGGTGCAATTAATGGACAAGTTTGTGCTATGAAGTCGCATCGGAATTTTTTCGCAACGAACGCACCCGATCCACCCCATTGGACCCTAAACTCATGATTTGGTGCATTTCATAGTGTTTGGGTGCATTTTGGATTGTTTCGTTACTGCACGAAAGTCGATGCAAAGCGGGTTGAAATGGTAGAATTAATGCACAAGTTCGTGCCATGAAGCCACGTCAGAATTTTTCAAAACGAACGCATCCGATCCACCCAATTGTACCCTAAACTCATGTTTTGGTGTGTTTCATAGTGTTAAGGTGCATTTGGTAGTGTTTCGTTAATAGACGAAACTCGGTGCAAAACGGGTTGAAATGGTGCAATTAATGCACAAGTTTGTGCCATGAAGTCGCATTGGAATTTTTTGCAACGAACGCACCCGATCCACCCAATTGGACCCTAAACTCCTGTTTTGGTGTGTTTCATAGTGTTTGGGTGTATTTGGCAGTCTTTCGTTACTACACGAAACTTGGTGCAAAATAGATTGAACCGGTGCAATTAATGCTCAAGTTCGTGCCAGGAAGTCGCCTTGGAATTTTTCGCAATGAACACACCTGATCCAACTAAGTGGACCCTAAACTCTCATTTTGCTGCGTTTCGTAACATTTCAGTGCATTTGGCAATGTTTCGATACTACACGGAACTCAGTGCAAAATGGGTTGAACTTGTGCAATTAATGCACAAGTTTGTTCCATGAAGTCGCATTAGAATTTTTCGCAACGAACGCACCCGATCCACCCCATTGGACCCTAAACTCATGTTTTGGTGCGTTTCGTAGTGTTTGGGTGCTTTTGTCAATGTTTCGTTACTACACGAAACTTGGTGCAAAATGGGTTCAACTAGTGCAATCAATGCACAAGTTTGTGTCATAAAGTCGCATTGGAATTTTTCGCAACGAACGCACCCAGTCCACCCCATTGGACCCTAAACTCATGTTTTGGAGCATTTCTTAGTTTTGGGTGCATTTGGCAATGTTTCATTACTACATGAAACTCGGTGCAAAATGGGTTGAACTGGTGCAATTAATGGACAAGTTTGTGCAATGAAGTCGCATCGGAAATTTTTCGCAACGAACGCACCCGATCCACCCCATTGGACCCTAAACTCATGATTTGGTGCATTTCATAGTGTTTGGGTGCATTTTGGATTGTTTCGTTACTGCACGAAAGTCGATGCAAAGCGGGTTGAAATGGTAGAATTAATGCACAAGTTCGTGCCATGAAGCCACGTCAGAATTTTTCAAAACGAACGCATCCGATCCACCCAATTGTACCCTAAACTCATGTTTTGGTGTGTTTCGTAGTGTTAAGGTGCATTTGGTAGTGTTTCGTTAATAGACGAAACTCGGTGCAAAACGGGTTGAAATGGTGCAATTAATGCACAAGTTCGTGGCATGAAGTCGCATTGGAATTTTTTGCAACGAATGCACCCGATCCATCCAATTGGACCCTAAACTCCTGTTTTGGTGTGTTTCATAGTGTTTGGGTGTATTTGGCAATCTTTCGTTACTACACGAAACTTGGTGCAAAATAGATTGAACCGATGCAATTAATGCTCAAGTTCGTGCCATGAAGTCGCATTGGAATTTTTCGCAATGAACACACCTGATCCAACTAAGTGGACCCTAAACTCTCATTTCGCTGCGTTTCGTAACATTTCAGTGCATTTGGCAATGTTTCGATGCTACACGGAACTCAGGTACAAAATGGGTTGAACTTGTGCAATTAATGCACAAGTTTGTTCCATGAAGTCGCATTAGAATTTTTCGCAACGAACACACTTGATCCACCCCATTGGACCGTAAACTCATGTTTTGGTGCGTTTCGTAGTGTTTGGGTGCTTTTGTCAATGTTTCGTTACTGCACGAAACTTGCTGCAAAGTGGTTTGAACTGGTGCAATCAATGCACAAGTTTGTGCCATAAATTCGAATCAGAATTTTTTACAACGAACACACCCAATCCACCCCATTGGACCCTAAACTCATGTTTTGGAGCATTTCTTAGGTTTGGGTGCATTTGGCAACGTTTCATTACTACACGAAACTCGGTGCAAAATGGGTTGAACTAGTGCAATTAATGGACAAGTTTGTGCTATGAAGTCGCATCGGAAAGTTTTCGCAACGAATGCCCCCGATCCACCCCATTGGACCCTAAACTCATGATTTGGTGCATTTCATAGTGTTTGGGTGTATTTTGGATTGTTTTGTTACTGCATGAAACTCGGTGCAAAACAGGCTGAACTGGAGCAATTAATGCAAAAGTTCGTGCCACGAAGTCGCATCAGAATTTTTGGCAGCGAACGAACCCGATTCACCCATTGGACCGTAAACTCATGTTTTGTTGCGTTTTGTTCTGTTTGGGTGCATTTTGGATTCTTTCGTTAATGGATGAAACTTGATGCAAAGTGGGCTGAAATGGTAGAATTAATGCACAAGTTCGTGGCATGAAGTCGCATTGGAATTTTTCACAACAAACGCACCCGATCTACCCAATAGGACCCTAAACTCCTGTTTTGGTGTGTTTCATAGTGTTTGGGTGTATTTGGCAATCTTTCGTTACTACACGAAACTTGGTGCAAAATAGATTGAACCGGTGCAATTAATGCTCAAGTTCGTGCCATGATGTCGCCTTGGAATTTTTCGCAATAAACACACCCGATCCAACAAAGTGGACCCTAAACTCTCGTTTTGCAGCGTTTCGTAGCATTTCAGTGGATTTGGCAATGTTTCGATGCTACACGGAACTCGGTGCAAAATGGGTTGAACTTGTGCAATTAATGCACAAGTTTGTTCCATGAAGTCGCATTAGAATTTTTCGCAACGAACGCACCCGATCCACCCCATTGGACCCTAAACTCATGTTTTGGTGCGTTTCGTAGTGTTTGGGTGCTTTTGTCGATGTTTCGTTACTACACGAAACTTGGTACAAAATGGGTTGAACTGGTGCAATCAATGCACAAGTTTGTGTCATAAAGTCGCATTGGAATTTTTCGCAACGAACGCACCCAGTCCACCCCATTGGACCCTAAACTCATGTTTTGGAGCATTTCTTAGTTTTGGGTGCATTTGGCAATGTTTCATTACTACACGAAACTCGGTGCAAAATGGGTTGAACATTAATGGACAAGTTTGTACTATGAAGTCGCATCGGAAATTTTTCGCAACGAACACACCCGATCCACCCCATTGGACCCTAAACTCATGGTTTCGTGCATTTTATAGTGTTTGGGTGCATTTTGGATTGTTTCGTTACTGCACGAAAGTCGATGCAATGCGGGCTGAAATGTTAATGCACAAGTTCGTGCCATGAAGCAACGTCAGAATTTTTCAGAACGAACGCATCCGATCCACCCAATTGAACCCTAAACTCATGTTTCGGTGTGTTTCATAGTGTTAAGGTGCATTTGGTAGTGTTTCGTTAATAGACGAAACTCGGTGCAAAACGGGTTGAAATTGTGCAATTAATGCACAAGTTTGTGCCATGAAGTCGCATCGGAATTTTTCACAATTGACACATTCGATCCCCCTCATTGGAATCTTAACTCATGTATTGGTGCATTTTGTATTATTTGGGTGCATTTTGTATTGTTTTGTTACTGCAGGAAACTCGGTGAAAAACAGGCTGAACTGGAGCAATTACTGCAAAAGTTCGTGCCATGAAGTCGCCTTGGAATTTTTCGCAATGAACACACCTGATCCAACTAAGTGGACCCTAAACTCTAATTTTGCTGCGTTTCATAACATTTCAGTGCATTTGGCAATGTTTCGATACTACACGGAACTCGGTGCAAAATGGGTTGAACTTGTGCAATTAATGCACAAGTTTGTTCCATGAAGCCGCATTAGAATTTTTCGCAACGAATGCACCCGATCCAACCCATTGGACCCTAAACTCATGTTTTGGTGCGTTTCGTAGTGCTTGGGTGCTTTTGTTAATGTTTCGTTACTACACGAAACTTGGTGCAAAATGGGTTCAACTGGTGCAATCAATGCACAAGTTTGTGTCATAAAGTCGCATCGGAATTTTTCGCAACGAACGCACCCAGTCCACCCCATTGGACCCTAAACTCATGTTTTGGAGCATTTCTTAGTTTTGGGTGCATTTGGCAATGTTTCATTACTACACGAAACTCGATGCACAATGGGTTGAACTGATGCAATTAATGGACAAGTTTGTGCTATGAAGTCGCATCGGAAATTTTTCGCAACGAACGCACCCGATCCACCCCATTGGACACTAAACTCATGATTTCGTGCATTCATAGTGTTTGGGTGCATTTTGGATTGTTTCGTTACTGCACGAAAGTCGATGCAATGCGGGCTGAAATGGCAGAATTAATGCACAAGTTCGTGCCATGAAGCCGCTCCAGATTTTTTCAGAACGAACGCATCCGATCCATCCAATTGAACCCTAAACTCATGTTTCGTTGTGTTTCGTAGTGTTAAGGTGCATTTGGTAGTGTTTCGTTAATAGACGAAACTCGGTGCAAAACGGGTTTAAATGGTGCCATTAATGCACAAGTTTGTGCCATGAAGTCGCAATGGAATTTTTCACAATTGACACACCCGATCCCCCTCATTGGAATCTTAACTCATGTATTGGGGCATTTTGTAGTATTTGGGTGCATTTTGTATTGTTTTGTTACTGCAGGAAACTCGGTGAAAAATAGGCTGAACTGGAGCAATTAATGCAAAAGTTCGTGCCATGAAGTCGCCTTGGAATTTTTCGCAATGAACACACCTGATCCAACTAAGTGGACCCTAAACTCTCATTTTGCTGCGTTTCGTAACATTTCAGTGCATTTGGCAATGTTTCGATACTACACGGAACTCGGTGCAAAATGGGTTGAACTTGTGCAATTAATGCACAAGTTTGTTCCATGAAGTCGCATTAGAAGTTTTCGCAACGAATGCACCCGATACACCCCATTGGACCCTAAACTCATGTTTTGGTGCGTTTCGTAGTGTTTGGGTGCTTTTGTCAATGTTTCGTTACTACACGAAACTTGGTGCAAAATGGGTTCAACTAGTGCAATCAATGCACAAGTTTGTGTCATAAAGTCGCATTGGAATTTTTCGCAACGAACGCACCCAGTCCACCCCATTGGACCCTAAACTCATGTTTTGGAGCATTTCTTAGTTTTGGGTGCATTTGGCAATGTTTCATTACTACATGAAACTCGGTGCAAAATGGGTTGAACTGGTGCAATTAATGGACAAGTTTGTGCAATGAAGTCGCATCGGAAATTTTTCGCAACGAACGCACCCGATGCACCCCATTGGACCCTAAACTCATGATTTGGTGCATTTCATAGTGTTTGGGTGCATTTTGGATTGTTTCGTTACTGCACGAAAGTCGATGCAAATCGGGTTGAAATGGTAGAATTAATGCACAAGTTCGTGCCATGAAGCCACGTCAGAATTTTTCAAAACGAACGCATCCGATCCACCCAATTGTACCCTAAACTCATGTTTTGGTGTGTTTCGTAGTGTTAAGGTGCATTTGGTAGTGTTTCGTTAATAGACGAAACTCGGTGCAAAACGGGTTGAAATGGTGCAATTAATGCACAAGTTTGTGCCATGAAGTCGCATTGGAATTTTTTGCAACGAACGCACCCGATCCACCCAATTGGACCCTAAACTCCTGTTTTGGTGTGTTTCAAAGTGTTTGGGTGTATTTGGCAATCTTTCGTTACTACACGAAACTTGGTGCAAAATAGATTGAACTGGTGCAATTAATGCTCAAGTTCGTGCCATGAAGTCGCCTTGGAATTTTTCGCAATGAACACACCTGATCCAACTAAGTGGACCCTAAACTCTCATTTTGCTGCGTTTCGTAACATTTCAGTGCATTTGGCAATGTTTCGATACTACACGGAACTCAGTGCAAAATGGGTTGAACTTGTGCAATTAATGCACAAGTTTGTTCCATGAAGTCGCATTAGAATTTTTCGCAACGAACGCACCCGATCCACCCCATTGGACCCTAAACTCATGTTTTGGTGCGTTTCGTAGTGTTTGGGTGCTTTTGTCAATGTTTCGTTACTACACGAAACTTGGTGCAAAATGGGTTCAACTAGTGCAATCAGTGCACAAGTTTGTGTCATCAAGTCGCATCGGAAATTTTTCGCAACGAACGCACCCAGTCCACCCCATTGGACCCTAAACTCATGATTTGGTGCATTTCATAGTGTTTGGGTGCATTTTGGATTGTTTCGTTACTGCACGAAAGTCGATGCAAAGCGGGTTGAAATGGTAGAATTAATGCACAAGTTCGTGCCATGAAGCCACGTCAGAATTTTTCAAAACGAACGCATCCGATCCACCCAATTGAACCCTAAACTCATGTTTTGGTGTGTTTCGTAGTGTTAAGGTGCATTTGGTAGTGTTTCGTTAATAGACGAAACTCGGTGCAAAACGGGTTGAAATGGTGCAATTAATGCATAAGTTCGTGGCATGAAGTCGCATTGGAATTTTTTGCAACGAACGCACCCGATCCACCCAATTGGACCCTAAACTCCTGTTTTGGTGTGTTTCATAGTGTTTGGGTGTATTTGGCAATCTTTCGTTACTACACGAAACTTGGTGCAAAATAGATTGAACCGGTGCAATTAATGCTCAAGTTCGTGCCATGAAGTCGCATTGGAATTTTTCGCAATGAACACACCTGATCCAACTAAGTGGACCCTAAACTCTCATTTTGCTGCGTTTCGTAACATTTCAGTGCATTTGGCAATGTTTCGATGCTACACGGAACTCGGTACAAAATGGGTTGAACTTGTGCAATTAATGCACAAGTTTGTTCCATGAAGTCGCATTAGAATTTTTCGCAACGAACGCACTCGATCCACCCCATTGGACCGTAAACTCATGTTTTGGTGCGTTTCGTAGTGTTTGGGTGCTTTTGTCAATGTTTCGTTACTACACGAAACTTGGTGCAAAGTGGTTTGAACTGGTGCAATCAATGCACAAGTTTGTGCGATAAATTCGAATCAGAATTTTTTACAACGAACACACCCAATCCACCCCATTGGACCCTAAACTCATGTTTTGGAGCATTTCTTAGTTTTGGGTGCATTTGGCAATGTTTCATTACTACACGAAACTCGGTGCAAAATGGGTTGAACTAGTGCAATTAATGGACAAGTTTGTGCTATGAAGTCGCATCGGAAAGTTTTCGCAACGAATGCACCCGATCCACCCCATTGGACCCTAAACTCATGATTTGGTGCATTTCATAGTGTTTGGGTGTATTTTGGATTGTTTTGTTACTGCATGAAACTCGGTGCAAAACAGGCTGAACTGGAGTAATTAATGCAAAAGTTCGTGCCACGAAGTCGCATCAGAATTTTTGGCAGCGAACGAACCCGATTCACCCATTGGACCGTAAACTCATGTTTTGTTGCGTTTTGTTCTGTTTGGGTGCATTTTGGATTCTTTCGTTAATGGATGAAACTCGATGCAAAGTGGGCTGAAATGGTAGAATTAATGCACAAGTTCGTGGCATGAAGTCGCATTGGAATTTTTCACAACAAACGCACCCGATCTACCCAATAGGACCCTAAACTCCTGTTTTGGTGTGTTTCATAGTGTTTGGGTGTATTTGGCAATCTTTCGTTACTACACGAAACTTGGTGCAAAATAGATTGAACCGGTGCAATTAATGCTCAAGTTCGTGCCATGATGTCGCCTTGGAATTTTTCGCAATAAACACACCCGATCCAACAAAGTGGACCCTAAACTCTCATTTTGCTGCGTTTCGTAACATTTCAGTGCATTTGGCAATGTTTCGATGCTACACGGAACTCGGTACAAAATGGGTTGAACTTGTGCAATTAATGCACAAGTTTGTTCCATGAAGTCGCATTAGAATTTTTCGCAACGAACGCACCCGATCCACCCCATTGGACCCTAAACTCATGTTTTGGTGCGTTTCGTAGTGTTTGGGTGCTTTTGTCAATGTTTCGTTACTACATGAAACTTGGTACAAAATGGGTTGAACTGGTGCAATCAATGCACAAGTTTGTGTCATAAAGTCGCATTGGAATTTTTCGCAACGAACGCACCCAGTCCACCCCATTGGACCCTAAACTCATGTTTTGGAGCATTTCTTAGTTTTGGGTGCATTTGGCAATGTTTCATTACTACACGAAACTCGGTGCAAAATGGGTTCAACATTAATGGACAAGTTTGTACAATGAAGTCGCATCGGAAATTTTTCGCAACGAACACACCTGATCCACCCCATTGGACCCTAAACTCATGGTTTCGGGCATTTTATAGTGTTTGGGTGCATTTTGGATTGTTTCGTTATTGCACGAAAGTCGATGCAATGCGGGCTGAAATGTTAATGCACAAGTTCGTGCCATGAAGCAACGTCAGAATTTTCAGAACGAACGCATCCGATCCACCCAATTGAACCCTAAACTCATGTTTCGGTGTGTTTCGTAGTGTTAAGGTGCATTTGGTAGTGTTTCGTTAATAGACGAAACTCGGTGCAAAACGGGTTGAAATTGTGCAATTAATGCACAAGTTTGTGCCATGAAGTCGCATCAGAATTTTTCACAATTGACACATTCGATCCCCCTCATTGGAATCTTAACTCATGTATTGGTGCATTTTGTATTATTTGGGTGCATTTTGTATTGTTTTGTTACTGCAGGAAACTCGGTGAAAAACAGGCTGATATGGAGCAATTAATGCAAAAGTTCGTGCCATGAAGTCGCCTTGGAATTTTTCGCAATGAACACACCTGATCCAACTAAGTGGACCCTAAACTCTCATTTTGCTGCGTTTCATAACATTTCTGTGCATTTGGCAATGTTTCGATACTACACGGAACTCGGTGCAAAATGGGTTGAACTTGTGCAATTAATGCACAAGTTTGTTCCATGAAGTCGCATTAGAATTTTTCGCAACGAACGCACCCGATCCACCCCATTGGACCCTAAACTCATGTTTTGGTGCGTTTCGTAGTGTTTGGGTGCTTTTGTCAATGTTTCGTTATTACACGAAACTTGGTGCAAAATGGGTTCAATAGGTGCAATCAATGCACAAGTTTGTGTCATAAAGTCGCATCGGAATTTTTCGCAACGAACGCACCCGATCCACCCCATTGGACCCTAAACTCATGATTTGGTGCATTTCATATTGTTTGGGTGCATTTTGGATTGTTTCGTTACTGCACGAAAGTCGATGCAAAGCGGGCTGAAATGGTAGAATTAATGCACAAGTTCGTGCCATGAAGCCGCGTCAGAATTTTTCAAAACGAACGCATCCGATCCACCCAATTGAACCCTAAACTCATTTTTTGGTGTGTTTCGTAGTTATCCGTAGCTACGCCAAAAGGATGGAGCAGCCGGGCCCCACGGGTCAGGCCCTTACCTCACCAGGCCAACGGCCCAGGACCCGTTCCCCGCTTGGGGACGGGTCCGGAGACGCCACGTGTCCCTGAGGAAGGGAAGCTCCAAGCTGACAGCCGAGGCCCCGGATCCCCATAGGGGTCCGGGACCTCCCACGCGATAGAACCAACATACCGTCGGGGGGTCCGGAGCCGCCACATGTCCCAGAGGCACGGGTGCGGGCTCGTGTGGGAGCCTTCCGCAGGAAGAGTCGCCCACCACCGCATTCAATGCGGGTGGTTGAGGCGTGCTATGCCGCCGCGGCACGCGGGGCAGCCTTTGTCAGGCCTCACTGTGCACCGCGTATTACCAAGGTACACAGTGCAGCCGCCTGCGCCGCACCCAACGCAGCGCCCGTCTACCGCGTTAATTGGATACGACGGCACGACACTTTTCCATCATGCCGCCTACGCCGCAAGCTTCTCGGCCTGTTCAGCTACGTGGCAGGCGATGCCGCTAGCTACGCCTGGCGCCGTTCCGACAAGACAGCGCCTGGACATGCTGAACGGGGGAGTCCAGGAGCAGGCAAGGATATCCGGGAGAGAGATCTCCTTCGCCTGCGACGCCATAATGTATGAACAGTACGTTATTTTATACTACATCATTGGGCCCACCTGTCGGGGACCCAGCAGCCATGTACGCGCCTCCCTTGAGATATAAAGGGGAGGCGCTCGCTGCACAGGACAAGGACACACAAGCTCTCGCAGACTCTCTCGAGGCAAGGCAATACAACACACAGTGGACGTAGGGTATTACGCTCCGGCGGCCCGAACCACTCTAAACCTGCTGTGTTCATCATGTTCATGAGCGAGCTCCCCCGAGTACTCACCCTCTGGGCGGAGGCGGGTGCATTCCGCCACCCGGCTGTGGTTTGCTACACCACGACATTTGGTGCGCCAGGTAGGGGGTGGTAGCTGGTTTCGGTTCATCTCTTGCTCGTCTCCATGGTTCGGGTGGATGACGTGGAGATGACAGAGGGTGTGGCGTCCTCCACGCCACATGCCTCCCGTGTTCCTGCGCTAGGGGCAACCGTGCCTGTGGAGCGGCCACCGTCGGCAGCAGCGCGTGCTGCTCGTTGGTAAGAGTCGGAGCGCCCGTCGAAGGCCCCCTCACAAGCTGCGAGCGGCGGAGCGCTGGCGGCGGCTAGGGAGTTGCTTCGCAACCCCCCGGCCACTGCAGCCTCGCCAGACGCCCTGAGGCAGTGGCGGGATGACGTTGACCGTCTCCTCCATCTGGCTCAGGCCTCCCCCAGTTCTGCAAGGACTGGGCAACGACCTCCGCCTGGCAATGCGGTGGTACCCTACCACCGGCACCAGGGCGGTGCGTCGGCATCCGTGCGCTCCCCCACAGTAAGGGGTGCACGAACAGAAGACCTGCGGGCGGAGCTCAACCGCAGGCGCGCGGGTGAGGATGCCCGCATCTCCGTGGACAGGGCGTGAGAGCGCCGTCTCAACATTGAGGGCCGCAACCTCAACGCCGACTTGGACGTGGTGGCACCCAAGCCACCGGTGAACGCCCGGATACAGTTGGGTGCCCCAGTGGCTGGGGTGGGCTGTGCTGCACTGGAGGAGCACCTCCGCGCGGTGGCATGGCCGTCCAAGTTCCGCCCGCACCTGTCAGAGAAGTACGACGGTACCACTAACCTGTCGGAATTCCTGCAGGTGTACGTTACCGCCATCACAGCAGCTGGTGGTAACGACGCCGTCATGGCGAGCTACTTTCATGTAGCCTTGACCGGGCCAGCCCGGACTTGGCTCATGAACCTTACTCCTGGGACGATCCAGTCCTGGGAGGAGCTCTGTGCAAGGTTCACTGCGAACTTCGCCAGTGCGTACCAGCAGCATGGTGTGGAGGCCCACCTCCACGCTGTGAGGCAGAAACCGGAGAGACGCTCCAAGCGTTCATCTCGCGCTTCACCAAGGTACGGGGTACCATTCCTAGTATCTCTGATGCATCTATTATCACTGCTTTCTGTCAGGGGGTACGTGACGAGAAGATACTCGAGAAGCTGGCGACGCACGAGGTGGAAAGCATCACCACGCTTTTCTCCCTGGCAGACAAGTGTGCTAGGGCTGCTGAGGGCCGCACATGGTACTCAGGCCCCCAAGACGGAGACGCCAAAGCTAGTGGCTCCGGTGCTACCACTCAGGGCGGTGGCAAGAAGAAGAAGAACAAGAATCGGAGTCGCGGGGATCCACATCCTGGCGGACTAGTCATTGCAGCAGCGGCGCCAGCTGCGGCGCCAGCTGCTGCGGCAACGGCTGGGGTCAGAATGCACTTGTCAAACGCCCGCACCCACAAAGTGGCAGCGGAGGTTCAAGCCACAGCGCCACTGACTGCCGCGAGATCCAGAAGCTCGCGAAGTGGGTCAGTGGGCGGCATCAGCAGTCTTCCAAGGACGGCTCACCCCCTCCTCACTAGCGGCCTGGTAAGGAGAAGGCCTCCGACAGCAGGGCCGCAGCCGGGGAGAAAGAGCTGGGGTACCAATCCCCCGGTCGGGAGCTAAACGGCGTGTACCACGATGACAACTCCGACTCCGACAATGACGACCGCCGCAAGAAGCTGTACGTAATGTACGGCGGAAGCTGGGAGCTTGTCTCCCGGCGGGATGTGAAGACCCTTCGCCGAGAAGTCCTTTCGGCGAAGCCGGGGGTCCCGAAGGGGGCGCCGCACCAGAGGTGGATTAACACCACCATCTCTTTCGGGCCATCCGACTGCCCGAAGAACATGGCTGGGGTCGGTGTACTACCTCTGGTCACCACCCCTATCATATCCAACGTCATGCTCTATCACGTGCTGATCGACGGTGGGGCTGGCCTCAACGTCATCAGCTATGCAGCATTCAAGCAGTTGCAGATCTCGGAGTCCAAGCTGACTCCCTCTCGCCCATTCTCTGGAGTGGGCCCACATCCGGTGTTCCCTCTGGGGAGCATCACACTGCCGGTCACGTTCGGGACCGAGGAGAACTTCCGCACAGAGAGCGTTCAATTCGATGTTGCGGAGGTGAACCTCCCGTTCAATGCCATCATTGGCCGGCCGGCATTCTATCGCTTCATGGCCATTGCCCATTACGGGTATTTGGTCCTGAAGATGCCTTCCCCTGCCGGTGTCCTCACCGTGCGGGGTGACCCATCCACCTCGCAACCCAGGGTGCCTGCAAAGGCACCTAGGGTTCAGCCGTCTGACCCGGACGATGTTCCCATGAAGACGGTGCAAATTGGAGCGGACTCCTCCAGGACCACCCGCATCGCGGGGAACCTAGAGGAGAAATAGGAAGACGCTCATCACTTTCCTCCGGGCAAATGTCGACGTGTTCGCCTGGAAACTGTCACAGATGCCCGGGATCCCCAGGGAAGTGATCGAGCACAATCTGAGGATCTACCCCGACGCCACGCCGGTGCGCCAGAAGCCTCGGAAGCAGTTCGTGGAGCGGCAGAACTTCATCCGTGAAGAAGTCCGCAAGCTCCTACACGCTGGCTTCATCGAGGAGGTCCACCACCCCGAGTGGTTGGCCAACCCGGTCGTCGTCCCAAAGGCCAATGGGAAGCTTCAGATGTGCATCGACTACACTAGCCTCAACAAGGCATGTCCTAGAGACCCCTATCCTCTTCCACGTATCGATCAGATCGTGGATTCCACCTCCGGGTGTGACCTTTTGTCTTTATTAGATGCATACTCTGGTTTCCACCAGATTCAGATGTCTAGAGAGGATAGGAAGCATACTGCTTTTGTAACAGTAGATGAGCTTTATTGCTATATTGTCATGCCATATGGTCTACGGAATGTCTTACTGACGTTTGTACGAGCTATGAACAAAACTTTCTGTAATCTAGTCAGAGATATTGTTGATGTGTATGTTGATGACATTGTGGTCAAGACCAAGGTAGGGTCCACACTAGTTGAAGACCTGTCCCTCGTCTTCGACCGGCTGCGCACCACGTGCACGAAGCTGAACCCCGAGAAGTGCATCTTCGGCGTTTCGGCAGGGAAGCTGCTGGGTTTCCTGGTCTCACATTGAGGCATCGAGGCAAACCCAGCCAAGATCAAGACGATCGAGGCGATGAGGCCTCCTGGCCGCATCAAGGATGTCCAAAAGCTTACTGGATCTCTCGCCGCTCTTAGCCGCTTCATATCGAGGCTGGCTGAGAGGGCCCTCCCCTTCTTCAAGCTATTGAGGAGGTCCGATCCATTTTCTTGGACCGAAGAGGCTGAACAAGCCTTCCAGGAACTGAAGCAGCATCTCACCTCACTGCCAGTATTGGTGGCTCCAGAGCCAGGTGAGACGTTGTTTCTGTATCTTGCTGCGTCTGCGGAGGCGGTCAGCATGGTGCTGGTCGCCGAGACGACGGAGCAAGCTCGCCAGGGAGACACCAGGGTCTCCCCGGCCAAGGATGGTGAGCCGGACCCCGGACACGGGGGCCCGTCAGCCTCACCTCTGCCTGAAGGTCCGGACCCCGGACAAGGGGGTCCGGAGCAGCCTTGTACCAGTGGGAACCCAGAACCGCTGGGGGCCTAAGGACCTGACGTGGTGGATAAAGGCGAGCCGGACCCGGTCACCAGGGTCCGGACCATCCAAAAGCCAGTCTCCTATGTCAGCGAAGTCCTCCATGAGGCGAAGGCCAGGTATCTTGAGACGCATAAGCTTATCTATGCGATAATTATTGCGTCCAGGAAACTGCGCCACTACTTCCAGGCACACCGAGTTGTCGTAGTGACCTCTTACCCGCTAAGAGCGATCCTGCACAACCCCAACGCCACAGGCAACATCGGCAAGTGGGCAGCAGAGTTGGCTGAGTTCCAGCTGGACTTCCAGCCTCGCCATGCAGTCAAAAGCCAGATCCTGGCTGATTTCATAGCGGAATGGACTCCTTCCCTCAGCAATTTTGGGGGTCCGGACTTCAACGCCGGACCCCGGAGCCGGAAATCAGGACACCAGTCTTCACTGAGCCCCACTGGACACTCTTCTTCGACGGGTCCGTCCGCAAGAAGTGGGCCGGAGCTGGTGTGGTCCTCATCGACCCAAACGGAGATCGGCTGAAGTACATGGTGCACCTTGAGTTCAAGGCCACCAACAACATGGCGGAGTACGAAGCCCTGATCTTTGGCCTGACACAAGCCCTGTCTCTCGTGGTCCGGCAGCTTCTGGTGAAGGGGGATTTTCAGCTGATCATCAAGCAGGTCCGAGGGGATTGCAGCTACAACAATCCCCAGCTTGCGGCATACCTCATCCACATGAGGAAGCTCGAGAAGGACTTCAAAGCCTTGGAACTGCAACATGTTCCCTGCGAACTCAACTCAGCAGCAGATGATCTCTCCACGAGAGCGTCTACCTGGGCATCCATGCCCGAGGGCGTCTTCAAAAGACGGCTGCTGAGACCTACCACCTAGCCTGCAGAAATGGGTGAAGGGGATCAAGCTAGCACCTCGAAGCTAGCGGTCCCAGCGGCGTACCACCTCTGGTGCCCGCTCTGGGTTGTGAGCTCTGTCGAGGATCCTGGAGACCTCGTAGAGCCACTCCCACCTGCTCAGGGAGCTCCCGATGCATGGATCTCCGAGATCTGGGACTACCTGAAAGACAATATCCTTCCTAATGACGATGTGTCCGCTGAGTGCATAGTACGATTGGCTAAACGCTACGCGGTGGTAGAAGGGGATCTCTACCTCCGTGGCGCCAATGGTGTCCTCATGCGGTGCATTTCCCAGGAAGAGGGCCATGAGTTGCTCGCGGAGATCCATGGAGGCGAGTGTGGAAGTCATTCCTCATCTCGCACGCTTGTTGGCAAGGCCTTTCGGCATGGCTTCTACTGGCCGACAGCACTCCAGGATGCGGCTGAGCTGGTGAAGTCCTGCAAAGCATGCCAGTTCCATGCAAAGCAAATACACACACCTTCACAAGCTCTGCAAATGATTCCGCCCTCATGGCCATTCGCTCTGTGGGGCGTGGATATCCTGGGGCCATTCCCTCGGGCTGTCGGCGGGTACCGGTTCCTCTACGTCGCCATCGACAAGTTCACAGAGTGGCCGGAGGTTACCCCTGTGGTGAACATCACTAAAAAGTCAGCAGTCGCATTCCTCAAGTCCATTGTGTGCAGATTTGGCGTCCCAAACCGCATCATCGCGGACAACGGGACCCAATTCAAAAGCAGACTCTTCCAAGAGTACTGCGAGGACATCGGCATCCAGCTATGCTTTGCGTCTGTAGCACACCCCCGCAGCAATGGACAGGTTGAGAGAGCGAATGCAGAGATCCTTAGGGGACTCAAGACCCGCACCTACAACTGCTTGAAGAAGCATGGTGCCAAATGGGTTGATGAGCTTCCGTGCGTGCTATGGCGCAACCGGAACACACCTAGCCGAGCCACCGGGGAGACTCTATTCTTCCTGGTCTACGAGGCTGAAGCATGCCTTCCCCAAGAAATTCACCTGGGCTCACCACGGGTCCAGGCTTTTGACGAATCCATGCAGGAGCAGCAGCGGCATGACTATGTGGACTTCGTCGACGAACGAAGGTGGTGAGCAGCAATCCGAAATGCACGGTACAACCAGGCGCTCAGGCGCTATAATCAACGGTTCGTGCACAGTAGGGAGCTCCGGGCTGGCGACCTCGTCCTGAGGCAGATCCTGAACCGAGCAGGGCTCCACAAACTCTCCCCCAGCTGGGAGGGGCCATTCAAGGTTATAGAGGTATGCCGGCCCGGGTGCGTCCGCCTCGCCATGGAAGAAGGAGTGCCGCTGCCCAACCCATGGAACATAGAGCATCAGCGTAAGTTTTACACTTAGGCAGAGCAGGGAAATTAATTTTTCCTTTGTAATAAGATAGAATCATCGTGCGGCCCAGAGCGGTTGGGGTCCGCCCCCGTAAACCCGACCTCTGGCATCCATCGCACCGTCGGCTAGCATTAATGCGCGGCCCAGAGCGGTAGAGGTTCACCCTCGTAAACCCAGCCTCTGGCATCCATCACGCAAGCCATGTATATCAAGTTGCAAAGGAAAAATTTACCCCAGTTCTGTCTTAGTGTCAAAATTTAATTTTGCATTTCAATTCTCGAGATTTTACTTTTCTAACCCATGCGCGGACTTCCACTCTTGTCGCTACATCTAAGATCTGTATTGAGTTACTGGACTGCCGTACAGATCCGGACCCTCTTGCTGCTAGAGAGGGGTCCGGACCCCTAGGGACCTGCTCTGGAGAGGGGGTGCTTGTTTCCTGGGGTGGTCCGGAGTCCTGTGTAGCCGCTTAGCCAGTTCTGCACGCAAAGCCAACACACTCCACCACCCTGTAACGAGTGCCCTAGTACCCGGAGCTGGGTAATTAGGGGCCGGACCTCGTTCTAAGCTCAAGGGCTGGCTTCCTAAGTCTTACACGTCATGTCCAGCTCCATATCTCAAAGGATCGAGTGCGACATGATGACCCCACCCACTGCTACAAAGGGTCTGGAGCGTCCGAGCCAGGTCCGGTAAAATCGTGTTGCCTCCTGGAATGGTCCGGAGCCCTGTGTAGCGCCTTAGCCTGGTTCCACACCCTAAGCCTACACACTCCACCAATCTATGACAAACACTTAACTGACTGGACCTATGCATCTGGAGCTCCGGACCTTGTACTAGCCTGGGGGCCGGACCAGAATAGGTCCCGCGGGCCTGCTACTAAGCTGTAACTTTGAAGTGGTACACAGGTTAAGCCCTGACTGGTGGTAGCCAGCCTCAAACCATTGAGCCTACCTACCAGGGGGTCCCGGCATCCACTTTAAAGGTTTCATGCAGATCGAGGTCCAGTCTTGGTGGTAGACAGACTCAAAACAACTGAGTCTATCTCCCAGGGGGCCGGGCCATTTGCTTTGAGCCAGACACCAACGATCGATCCTGCATGCATGAAACAGCTAAGTCGCAGTATCATTACTACCATGCAAACAAGTTTTATTCTCCTCTCTGTAGTTCTTTCTGCTACACAGGAAGGCAATAAGACGCTTGCTCGACTTGCAAACTATGCTGCACCTATGCCCAAGGAGGTCCGGAGTGTCTTCTACGGCTCGGGTGGCAGATAGGTCCAAACAACTGAACCTATCCGCCAGGGGGCCAGGGCGCCGGGGTACTACATACCGCAAGCCAGCAACTGACAAATAGCTAAGTTGAAATTTCCTTCTATTTAAAATTTCAACTAGTACAATGTTTGTTACATAACACAAAGGAAAAACAAAGGTACAATGTGCAGCTCAGGAGTCTTGCAGGTTCCCGCTTGAAGTAGACGGCCACGAAGTCGACGACCTCCCGTACGCTGTCCCGAGTCGCGGCCTCCGTCTCCGCCACAGGACCATCGACCACAGGCGCTAGCGAGATAGCCGGGTCATGGCTCCGGAGGCAAGTCAGGATGTGCTCCGCCACCATCCGAATCATCTTGCGGCCCTCGGCTTCAAGCTGGCCAGCAAGGACCGGCTCCAGACGCCCGATCCTATCCGAAGCAGAGTTCAGCACTGGGAGGGCGTTAGCTATCGAAGCTGGCGGCTCCGCCACTTGGATTGGGCTCATTCCAAGTGGAACCAGTGCTAAGCTCGCTTTGGCTACCCAGTCAGCGATTCGCTGGGCTCCCACGCGCTGGTCCTCCTGGTGCTTCCGGACCGCCTCTTGGACCGCCTCCTGCACCCGGGTGTCCAGAGCCGCCTTGGCCACCTCCATCTCGCGGGACCTCTCCTCGAGCTCGGCCTTCTTCTTCCCCGCCCACTCCTTCTGCTTCTTGAGGGAGTCGCGCTGGCGCCCAAGCAGCTTCTCCATGTTGGCGGTCTGGGATTCCCGCCTATCAAGGGACTTCCTATCGTCCTCCAGCTCCGCCTCGGCAACAGCCAGCTTGCTGGTTCTCTCCTGCAGCTGCTCGCGCCATCCCTGCAGAGTTGTAGAGAGATTGTCGAGCTCCTGCCTCCGGACCTCGAGACCCTAGCTGCGAGTCTCGAGTTCGGACCGCTATGCCGCAAGGCGAGTCTCAAGGTCCGACCTCTGAGCCGCGAAGCCGACAACCTCCAGGGCAAAAGCCTCCTCCCGCTGCGCCAGGGTTTTTTCCCGGCTCGATACTGCGAACTCCTGGTCAAACACCTTCCGAATGTTGGCTCGGTAGGCCTCTTGGTCGGCTTTGAGTTTGGACCGAGCTTCCGCAGCATGGGAGGCTTCAGCCTTCGTGTGCGCCTCCAAGCGGGTGTGCCAGTCGGAGAGGCGCTGGCGCTCACTCTCCAGAGCAGCCCACTCCCGCCGGAAGGCCGCCTCGGCGGAGGAGGTTGCCTCCTCTATCGACCGCCGGACCTGGACCAGCACCTGGGGGAGGGGAGTCGCTTCCTAACTCCGGGGGTTGGAGCTGCAGGAGCTGCCTGCCAAAGACCACCTCCAACTCCTCCTCTGCAACAGGACCGGAGCTGGAGGTGGGAGCTCCCGGTGCAAGCATCGGGGCCTCAGTAGCCGTTGTGCTCGCCGCTGCAGTGCTTGTCGCCGGCGCCTCTGCCGCCGCTGTGTCGGGTACGGCTGCGCCCAGCACCGGCGGCTCCGCCGTCTCTATGTCGGTTGCGGCTGCGCCCAGCACTGGCACCTCCGCCGCCGCTGTGTCAGGTACGACTGTGCCCAGCACTGGCACCTCCACCACCGCTGCGTCGGGTGTGGCTGCGCCCAGCACCGGCGCTTCTGCCGCCCCTGCGTCGGGTGCGGCTGCGCCCAGCACCGGCGTCTCCACCGCTGCTGCATCCGCCCAGCATCCGCCGCTGTAGCGTTGGGCGCTGCTGAGCCTGATGATGGCACACCCGTCACCGCCGCATCGGGTACCACCGGGCTAGCAGAGGTCGCTGCACCCGAGGTTCCCGCTCTCGCCGTCGCCGCCGCTGTCGCCGCCGAGGCTCCGGTGGCCTGAGCACCAGCCGTCGAGCCGGCGATGGTGGAAAAGATGCTTGGGCGAGGAGCCCTGGGAACAAAGAGAAGAAGCCTTCAGTAAAAAACAGAGCACCAAGAACAAGGGGATTAAGCAGAATAACGCTAACCCAGAAGCGCCGGGTGTCCAGCGACCACAGAGGCTTGACGACTGCTTCTGCTGCTGTCGCAGTTCCAGTGGCGGCGATGGAGGCGCAGCCCGGGACTATTCCTGCTGTTGCTGCTGCAGCTGTTCCTGCTGCTGCTCCTGTTGTTGCTGCTGCTGCTGCTCCCGTGGCTACTGCTGCTGCTACTGCCGGAGGGAGCTATCTCTCGGCGGTGATGGTGGCCGCACGGTCGCCCCGGAGGAACCGCGAGGGCCGGTGGGCCGGGAGCTACCCTGGCCCGCGCCCCCAGCGGTCCTCTGAAGCTTCGCGGCGGGCTCCGAGACTAGGGTCCCGTCGCCCCTGAGTAACCTGCGCAGGCCTGCATCTCCCGACGACGCGCCGGAACTGCTCAGGACCAGGCTAGGACCGCTTGTGGCGGCGCCGCCTGCCACGGCCTGCTTGCCCTTCGTAGTGGGGCCGGACCCCACGGCGCTCGGCATAGCTTGATCCCCGGACACACCAGGGATCCGGAGCCCACAGTTCGGGTCGCTTCCGGTCTGGCGTGCGGCCAGCCCACCATCGTCGAGGGTCAGCAGGGTGGCCAGCACCGCTGTCCTTAGGCGTGCGTCCTCGCAGAGGGGGACGACGACCTGGTGGAGAATCAGATGCTCCGGGACGAAGGCTTTCCCCCGTCACCGCCCGCACCAGGACCTCCAAGGCTTCCTGGGTCAGATCGCTCCCCTCTCCGCGGTGGGTCCTGTTGTAGTCGTTGAGGCCGGTGAACCTCCAAGCGGGCGCGGCCGCTGCTTCGGGGAGCGATCTGGCGCTTCAGGAAATCTCCAAGCACGTGCAGCGAGGTGAGGCCGCTCTCCGCCAGCGACCTGATCTTGCCTAGCACGGAGTCGAAATCCGGCGGCAGGGATGGCTTAGCCCTCCAGGATCCCCGGTCGGAGGCGGGTCCCTCTGTCGGCATGACCAGGCGCTCGTTGGCTTCAGTGGTGGCGATGACTCACTCCTTGCGCCACACATCCCACTTCCCGCCATGGAGCCCGGGGATGTACGGCGACTGCAGGTCGCTCCTCGTTTGGAAATAGTATGCCCACACTTCGTCTTTGCTCTTCCTGGACTTCACCAACTGGAAGAAGTAGCGGAAGAGGATGACGCAGGGCCACACCCCCACGAACATCTCGCACATGTGCACGAAGATGGCCGTCAAGAGGATGGAGTGCGGTGTGAGGTGTTGAAGCTGGAGGCCGAAATCTTCCAGCAGCAGCAGGAAAAAGGAGGAGATCGGCAACCCCAAGCCGGTGGAGATGTGCGAGATGAACAACACAAACTCCCTGGCGCGCAGGTTGCTGAGGGGAACCGAGCCTGATCGGATTCCCCAAGCAGTCTCCTCTGCACTCCACCCTAGCAGGCGGCACACCGTGCTCAGCTCCTCCTCGGACTGGAAACGGTGGGGATGAGCAAGGGATGCCATCTCTCTATAGAGGTGAGGAGCAATCTTCGCGGAGGATCAAGGGGCGAGGAAGCTCAAAGGCAAAGGGGCGCAAAGGTTGGAGGAAGAAGGCGAATGCGGAAAAGTAACCGCGGTATGTGGTTCACCCCATTATAAAGCCTGACTCAACCTTCGCACCCCGGAACCGTCGCTGGAAACCAAGCGACGCCCGCACTTGGTGTTAACCGCCCAGTCCACGACAAGGGGGCCCAGGCCCACCTGTCGGGGAGAGTGGGTAACAAACAAAGGTGTGAAAAGGCGGGATCTGAACCGTCGCCCGCGCGCGAAGCGAGGCGGAAGCTGAGCTGACATGTGCATATTAAGCGCTGGCGTGGCCAAGCTTTTCGGGAACTGCGCCGATAGTAAATATTCTGTTTACTCCGGCCGCAACAATGCAGATCGTCGCGCGCGTGACTAGGTGAACCACTGTGCGTGGGGACCATGAGTCAGTAAGCCGTTGCGATGTGATGAGGTAGCAAACAACCCGATGGATGGTCAAAGCCGGTCAAGACCCCTGCAGTAAGAAGCTTCAAGCTAAGCAGAGCCAAATCGCAGTAGTGGCCTCACCTGCAGGTTCGTACCTCCCCCGAGGTGGGCCCGGGGGCCACTGTCCACCCCATCAGAATTTTTCGCAACGAACGCACCCAGTCCACCCCATTGGACCCTAAGTTCAAGTTTTGGAGCATTTCTTAGTTTTGGGTGCATTTGGCAATGTTTCATTACTACACAAAACTCGGCGCAAAATGGGTTGAACTGGTGCAATTAATGGACAAGTTTGTGCTATGAAGTTGCATCCGAAAATTTTCGCAACGAACACACCCGATCCACCCCATTGGACCCTAAACTCATGATTTTGTGCATTTCATAGTGTTTGGGTGCATTTTGGATTGTTTCGTTACTGCACGAAATTCGATGCAAAGCGGGCTGGAATGGTAGAATTAATGCACAAGTTTGTGCCATGAAGCCGCGTCAGAATTTTTCAGAACGAACACATCCGATCCACCCAATTGAACCCTAAACTCATGTTTCGGTGTGTTTCGTAGTGGTAAGGTGCATTTGGTAGTGTTTCGTTAATAGACGAAACTCGGTGCAAAATGGGTTGAAATGGTGCAATTAAACAAGTTTGTGCCATGAAGTCGCATCGGAATTTTTCACAATTGACACACCCGATCCCCCTCATTGGAGTCTTAACTCATGTATTGGTGCATTTTGTAGTATTTGGGTGCATTTTGTATTGTTTTGTTACTGCAGGAAACTCGGTGAAAAACAGGCTGAACTGGAGCAATTAATGCAAAAGTTCGTGCCATGAAGTCGCCTTGGAATTTTTCGCAATGAACAAACCTGATCCAACTAAGTGGACCCTAAACTCTCATTTTGCTGCGTTTCGTAACATTTCAGTGCATTTGGCAATGTTTCGATACTACACGGAACTCGGTGCAAAATGGGTTGAACTTGTGCAATTAATGCACAAGTTTGTGCCATGAAGTCGCATTAGAATTTTTCGCAATGAACGCACCCGATCCACCCCATTGGACCCTAAACACATGTTTTGGTGCGTTTCGTAGTGTTTGGGTGCTTTTGTCAATGTTTCGTTACTACACAAAACTTGGTGCAAAATGGGTTGAACTGGTGCAATCAATGCACAAGTTTGTGTCATAAAGTCGCATTGGAATTTTTCGCAACGAATGCACCCAGTCCACCCCATTGGATCCTAAACTCATGTTTTGGAGCATTTCTTAGTTTTGGGGGCATTTGGCAAAGTTTCATTACTACACGAAACTCGGTGCAAAATGGGTTGATCTGGTGCAATTAATGGACAAGTTTGTGCTATGAAGTCGCATCAAAAATTTTCGCAACGATCGGACCCAATCCACCGCACAGGACCCTAAACTCATATTTTGGAGCATTTCTTAGTTTTGGGTGCATTTGGCAATGTTTCATTACTACACGAAACTCGGTGCAAAATGGGTTGAACTAGTGCAATTAATGGACAAGTTTGTGCTATGAAGTCGCATCGGAATTTTTTGGCAACGAACGCACCCGATCCACCCCATTGGACTCTAAACTCATGATTTGGTGCATTTCATAGTGTTTGGGTGTATTTTGGATTGTTTCGTTACTGCATGAAACTCGGTGCAAAACAGACTGAACTGGAGCAATTAATGTAAAAGTTTGTGCCACGAAGTCGCATCGGAATTTTGGGCAGCGAATGAACCCAATCCACCCATTGGACCGTAAACTCATGTTTTGGTGCGTTTTGTTGTGTTTCGGTGCATTTTGGATTCTTTCGCTAATAGACCAAACTCGATGCAAAGTGGGCTGAAATGGTAGACGAAACTCGATGCACAAGTTCGTGGCATGAAGTCGCATTAGTATTTTTCGCAACGAATGCACCCGATCCACCCAATTGGACCCTAAACTCATGTTTTGGTTTGTTTCGTAGTGTTTAGGGGCACTTGGCAAAGTTTCGTTACTACATGAAACTCGGTGCAAATAGGTGGAACCGGTGCAATTAATGCACAAGTTTGTGGCATGAAGTCGCATTGGAATTTTTCACAATGAACACACCCGATCCACCCCATTGGACACTTAATGCATGTATTGATGCGTTTTGTAGTGTTTGGGTGCATTTTGTATGGTTTCATTACCGCATGAAACTCGATGCAAAACGGGCTGAACTGGAGCAATTAATGCAAAAGTTCGTGCCACGAAGTCGCATCGGAATTTTTTGCAGCGAACCCACCCGATCCACCCCATTGGACCCTAAATTCATGTTTTGATGCGTTTTGTAGTGTTTGGGTGCATTTTGGATTGATTCGTTACTGCACGAAACTGGATACAAAGCGGGTTGAAATGGTAGAATTAATGCACAAGTTCGTGGCATGAAATCGCAATGGAAGTTCTCGCAACAAATGCACCCGATACACCAAATTGGACCCTAAACTCCTGTTTTTGGGTGTTTCATAGTGTTTGGGTGCATTTGGCACGAAACTCGGTGCAAAATAGGTTGAACCGGTGCAATTAATGCTCAGGTTTGTGCCATGAAGTCGCCTTGGAATTTTTCGCAATGAACACACCTGATCCAACTAAGCGGACCCTAAACTCTCATTTTGCTTCGTTTCGTAACATTTCAGTGCATTTGGCAATGTTTCGATACTACACGGAACTTGGTGCAAAATGGGTTGAACTTGTGCAATTAATGCACAAGTTTGTGTCTTGAAGTCGCATTAGAATTTTTCGCAATGAACGCACCCGATCCACCCCCATTGGACCCTAAACACATGTTTTGGTGCGTTTCGTAGTGTTTGGGTGCTTTTGTCAATGTTTCGTTACTACACAAAACTTGGTGCAAAATGGGTTGAATTGGTGCAATCAATGCACAAGTTTGTGTCATAAAGTCACATTGGAATTTTTCGCAACGAACGCACCCAGTCCACCCCATTGGACCCTAAGCTCATGTTTTGGAGCATTTCTTAGTTTTGGGTGCATTTGGCAATGTTTCATTACTACACGAAACTCGGTGCAAAATGGGTTGAAATGGTGCAATTAAACAAGTTTGTGCCATGAAGTCGCATCGGAATTTTTCACAATTGACACACCCGATCCCCCTCATTGGAGTCTTAACTCATGTATTGGTGCATTTTGTAGTATTTGGGTGCATTTTGTATTGTTTTGTTACTGCAGGAAACTCGGTGAAAAACAGGCTGAACTGGAGCAATTAATGCAAAAGTTCGTGCCATGAAGTCGCCTTGGAATTTTTCGCAATGAACAAACCTGATCCAACTAAGTGGACCCTAAACTCTCATTTTGCTGCGTTTCGTAACATTTCAGTGCATTTGGCAATGTTTCGATACTACACGGAACTCGGTGCAAAATGGGTTGAACTTGTGCGATTAATGCACAAGTTTGTGCCATGAAGTCGCATTAGAATTTTTCGCAATGAACGCACCCGATCCACCCCATTGGACCCTAAACACATGTTTTGGTGCGTTTCGTAGTGTTTGGGTGCTTTTGTCAATGTTTCGTTACTACACAAAACTTGGTGCAAAATGGGTTGAACTGGTGCAATCAATGCACAAGTTTGTGTCATAAAGTCGCATTGGAATTTTTCGCAACGAATGCACCCAGTCCACCCCATTGGATCCTAAACTCATGTTTTGGAGCATTTCTTAGTTTTGGGGGCATTTGGCAAAGTTTCATTACTACACGAAACTCGGTGCAAAATGGGTTGATCTGGTGCAATTAATGGACAAGTTTGTGCTATGAAGTCGCATCAAAAATTTTCGCAACGATCGGACCCAATCCACCGCACAGGACCCTAAACTCATATTTTGGAGCATTTCTTAGTTTTGGGTGCATTTGGCAATGTTTCATTACTACACGAAACTCGGTGCAAAATGGGTTGAACTAGTGCAATTAATGGACAAGTTTGTGCTATGAAGTCGCATCGGAATTTTTTGGCAACGAACGCACCCGATCCACCCCATTGGACTCTAAACTCATGATTTGGTGCATTTCATAGTGTTTGGGTGTATTTTGGATTGTTTCGTTACTGCATGAAACTCGGTGCAAAACAGACTGAACTGGAGCAATTAATGTAAAAGTTTGTGCCACGAAGTCGCATCGGAATTTTGGGCAGCGAATGAACCCAATCCACCCATTGGACCGTAAACTCATGTTTTGGTGCGTTTTGTTGTGTTTCGGTGCATTTTGGATTCTTTCGCTAATAGACCAAACTCGATGCAAAGTGGGCTGAAATGGTAGACGAAACTCGATGCACAAGTTCGTGGCATGAAGTCGCATTAGTATTTTTCGCAACGAATGCACCCGATCCACCCAATTGGACCCTAAACTCATGTTTTGGTTTGTTTCGTAGTGTTTAGGGGCACTTGGCAAAGTTTCGTTACTACATGAAACTCGGTGCAAATAGGTGGAACCGGTGCAATTAATGCACAAGTTTGTGGCATGAAGTCGCATTGGAATTTTTCACAATGAACACACCCGATCCACCCCATTGGACACTTAATGCATGTATTGATGCGTTTTGTAGTGTTTGGGTGCATTTTGTATGGTTTCATTACCGCATGAAACTCGATGCAAAACGGGCTGAACTGGAGCAATTAATGCAAAAGTTCGTGCCACGAAGTCGCATCGGAATTTTTTGCAGCGAACCCACCCGATCCACCCCATTGGACCCTAAATTCATGTTTTGGTGTGTTTTAGTGTTTGGGGCACTTGGAATTCGTTACTACATGAAACTCGGTGCAAAGGTGAACCGGTGCAATTAATGCACAAGTTTGTGCCATGAAATCGCATGGAATTTCACAATGCACCCGATCACCATTGGACCTTAATCCTGTTTTGCGTTTTGTAGTGTTTGGGTGCATTTGGCACGAAACTCGATGCAAAACGGTGAACTGGAGCAATTAATGCAAAAGTTTGTGCCACGAAGTCGCCTCGGAATTTTTCGCGAACACACCTCCAACTATTGGACCCTAAATTCATGTTTTGCGTTTCGTAGTGTTTGGGTGCATTTGGATTGATTCGTACTGCACGAAACTGGATGCAAAGTGGGTTGAAATGGTAATTAATGCACAAGTTCGTGGCTGAAGTCGCAATGAATTTCGCAACAATGCACCCGATCACCATGGACCCTAAACTCCTGTTTTGGTGTTTCATAGTGTTTGGGTGCATTTGGCATGAAACTCGGTGCAAAATGGTTGAATTGGTGCAATTAATGCTCAGTTTGTGTCATAAGTCGCCTTGGAATTTTTCGCAACGAACACACCTGTCCACTTGGACCCTAAGCTCTCATTTTGCATTTCGTTAGTTTTCAGTGCATTTGGCAATGTTTCATACTACACGAACTCGGTGCAAAATGGGTTGAACTGTGCAATTAAACAAGTTTGGGTCATGAAGTCGCATCGAATTTTTCACAATTGAACACCCGATCCACCCCATTGGACTAACATGTTTGGTGCGTTTTGTAGTGTTTGGGTGCTTTTGTATGTTTCGTTACTACACAAACTTGGTGAAAATGGGTGAACTGGAGCAATTAATGCAAAGTTCGTGCCATAAGTCACCTTGGAATTTTTCGCAACGAACGCACCTGATCCAACTTTGGACCCTAAGCTCATTTTTGCATTTCTTAGTTTTGTGCATTTGGCAATGTTTCATACTACACGAAACTCGGTGCAAAATGGGTTGAACTTGTGCATTAAACATGTTTGTGCCATGAAGTCGCATCGAATTTTTCACATGAACACCCGATCCCCCTCATTGGACCTAAACTCATGTTTGGTGCGTTTCGTAGTTTTGGGTGCTTTTGTATGTTTTGTTACTACAAAACTCGGTGAAAAGGCTGAACTGGAGCAATTAATGCAAAGTTCGTGCATAAGTCGCCTTGGAATTTTTCGCAATGAACACACCTGATCCAACTATGGACCTAAACTCTCATTTTTGCGTTTCTAACATTTGCATTTGGCAATGTTTCGATACTACACGAACTCGGTGCAAAATGGGTTGATCTGGTGCAATTAATGGACAAGTTTGTGCTATGAAGTCGCATCAAAAATTTTCGCAACGATCGGACCCAATCCACCGCACAGGACCCTAAACTCATATTTTGGAGCATTTCTTAGTTTTGGGTGCATTTGGCAATGTTTCATTACTACACGAAACTCGGTGCAAAATGGGTTGAACTAGTGCAATTAATGGACAAGTTTGTGCTATGAAGTCGCATCGGAATTTTTTGGCAACGAACGCACCCGATCCACCCCATTGGACTCTAAACTCATGATTTGGTGCATTTCATAGTGTTTGGGTGTATTTTGGATTGTTTCGTTACTGCATGAAACTCGGTGCAAAACAGACTGAACTGGAGCAATTAATGTAAAAGTTTGTGCCACGAAGTCGCATCGGAATTTTGGGCAGCGAATGAACCCAATCCACCCATTGGACCGTAAACTCATGTTTTGGTGCGTTTTGTTGTGTTTCGGTGCATTTTGGATTCTTTCGCTAATAGACCAAACTCGATGCAAAGTGGGCTGAAATGGTAGACGAAACTCGATGCACAAGTTCGTGGCATGAAGTCGCATTAGTATTTTTCGCAACGAATGCACCCGATCCACCCAATTGGACCCTAAACTCATGTTTTGGTTTGTTTCGTAGTGTTTAGGGGCACTTGGCAAAGTTTCGTTACTACATGAAACTCGGTGCAAATAGGTGGAACCGGTGCAATTAATGCACAAGTTTGTGGCATGAAGTCGCATTGGAATTTTTCACAATGAACACACCCGATCCACCCCATTGGACACTTAATGCATGTATTGATGCGTTTTGTAGTGTTTGGGTGCATTTTGTATGGTTTCATTACCGCATGAAACTCGATGCAAAACGGGCTGAACTGGAGCAATTAATGCAAAAGTTCGTGCCACGAAGTCGCATCGGAATTTTTTGCAGCGAACCCACCCGATCCACCCCATTGGACCCTAAATTCATGTTTTGATGCGTTTTGTAGTGTTTGGGTGCATTTTGGATTGATTCGTTACTTGCACGAAACTGGATACAAAGCGGGTTGAAATGGTAGAATTAATGCACAAGTTCGTGGCATGAAATCGCAATGGAAGTTCTCGCAACAAATGCACCCGATACACCAAATTGGACCCTAAACTCCTGTTTTTGGGTGTTTCATAGTGTTTGGGTGCATTTGGCACGAAACTCGGTGCAAAATAGGTTGAACCGGTGCAATTAATGCTCAGGTTTGTGCCATGAAGTCGCCTTGGAATTTTTCGCAATGAACACACCTGATCCAACTAAGCGGACCCTAAACTCTCATTTTGCTTCGTTTCGTAACATTTCAGTGCATTTGGCAATGTTTCGATACTACAACACGGAACTTGGTGCAAAATGGGTTGAACTTGTGCAATTAATGCACAAGTTTGTGTCTTGAAGTCGCATTAGAATTTTTCGCAATGAACGCACCCGATCCACCCCCATGGACCCTAAACACATGTTTTGGTGCGTTTCGTAGTGTTTGGGTGCTTTTGTCAATGTTTCGTTACTACACAAAACTTGGTGCAAAATGGGTTGAATTGGTGCAATCAATGCACAAGTTTGTGTCATAAAGTCACATCGGAATTTTTCGCAAACGAACGCACCCAGTCCACCCCATTGGACCCTAAGCTCATGTTTTGGAGCATTTCTTAGTTTTGGGTGCATTTGGCAATGTTTCATTACTACACGAAACTCGGTGCAAAATGGGTTGAAATGGTGCAATTAAACAAGTTTGTGCCATGAAGTCGCATCGGAATTTTTCACAATTGACACACCCGATCCCCCTCATTGGAGTCTTAAACCTCATGTATTGGTGCATTTTGGTAGTATTTGGGTGCATTTGTATTGTTTTGTTCTGCAGGAAACTCGGTGAAAAAAACAGGCTGAACTGGAGCAATTAATGCAAAAGTTCGTGCCATGAAGTCGCCTTGGAATTTTCGCAATGAACAACCTGATCCACTAGTGGACCCTAAACTCTCATTTTGCTGCGTTTCGTAACATTTCAGTGCATTTGGCAATGTTTCGATACTAACACGAACTCGGTGCAAATGGGTTGAACTTGTGCAATTAATGCACAGTTTGTGCCATGAAGTCGCATTAGAATTTTCGCAATGAACCGCACCCCGATCCCCCTCATTGGAGTCTAACACATGTTTTGGTGCGTTTCGTAGTATTTGGGTGCATTTTGTCATTGTTTGTTACTACACAAACTCGGTGAAAAGGCTGAACTGGTGCAATCAATGCAAAGTTCGTGCATAAAGTCGCTTGGAATTTTTCGCAATGCACCCTGATCCAACTAAGGGACCCTAAACTCTATTTTGCTGCGTTTCGTAGTTCAGTGCATTTGGCAAAGTTTCGATACTACACGGAACTCGGTGCAAAATGGGTTGAACTGGTGCAATTAATGGCACAAGTTTGTGCTATGAAGTCGCATCAAATTTTTCACAACGAACGCACCCATCACCCCATTGGACCCTAAACTCATGTTTTGGTGTGTTTCGTAGTTTTGGGTGCATTTGGCAATGTTCATTACTACACGAAACTCGGTGCAAAATGGGTTGAACTGGTGCAATCAATGCACAAGTTTGTGCCATAAAGTCGCTCGGAATTTTTTGCAACGACGCACCCACCCCATTGGACCCTAACATGTTTGGTGTTTCATAGTGTTTGGGTGTATCTGGCATCTTTCGTTACTACACGAAACTTGGTGCAAAATAGATTGAACTGCAATTAATGCTCAAGTTCGTGCTATGAAGCGACGGACCCAATCCACCCACAGGACCCTAAACTCATATTTTGGAGCATTTCTTAGTTTTGGGTGCATTTGGCAATTTTCATTACTACACGAAACTGGTGCAAAATGGGTTGAACTAGTGCAATTAATGGACAAGTTTGTGCTATGAAGTCGCATCGGAATTTTTTGGCAAGAACGCACAAATCCACCCCATTGGACCCTAAACTCCTGTTTTGGTGCATTTCATAGTGTTTGGGTGTATTTTGGATCTTTCGTTACTGCACGAAACTCGGTGCAAAATAGATTGAACTGGAGCAATTAATGTAAAAGTTTGTGCCATGAAGTCGCATCGGAATTTTGGGCAGCGAATGACCCATCCACCCATTGGACCGTAAACTCATGTTTTGGTGCGTTTTGTTGTGTTTCGGTGCATTTTGGATTCTTTCGCTAATAGACCAAACTCGATGCAAAGTGGGCTGAAATGGTAGACGAAACTCGATGCACAAGTTCGTGGCATGAAGTCGCATTAGTATTTTTCGCAACGAATGCACCCGATCCACCCAATTGGACCCTAAACTCATGTTTTGGTTTGTTTCGTAGTGTTTAGGGGCACTTGGCAAAGTTTCGTTACTACATGAAACTCGGTGCAAATAGGTGGAACCGGTGCAATTAATGCACAAGTTTGTGCCATGAAGTCGCATTGGAATTTTTCACAATGAACACACCCGATCCACCCCATTGGACACTTAATGCATGTATTGATGCGTTTTGTAGTGTTTGGGTGCATTTTGTATGGTTTCATTACCGCATGAAACTCGATGCAAAACGGGCTGAACTGGAGCAATTAATGCAAAAGTTCGTGCCACGAAGTCGCATCGGAATTTTTTGCAGCGAACCCACCCGATCCACCCCATTGGACCCTAAATTCATGTTTTGGTGCGTTTTGTAGTGTTTGGGTGCATTTTGGATTGATTCGTTACTGCACGAAACTGGATACAAAGCGGGTTGAAAAGTTCGTGGCATGAAATCGCAATGGAAGTTCTCGCAACAAATGCACCCGATACACCAAATTGGACCCTAAACTCCTGTTTTTGGGTGTTTTCATAGTGTTTGGGTGCATTTGGCACGAAACTCGGTGCAAAATAGGTTGAACCGGTGCAATTAATGCTCAGGTTTGTGCCATGAAGTCGCCTTGGAATTTTTCGCAATGAACACACCTGATCCAACTAAGCGGACCCTAAACTCTCATTTTGCTTCGTTTCGTAACATTTCATGCAATTGGCAATGTTTCGATACTACACGGAACTTGGTGCAAAATGGGTTGAACTTGTGCAATTAATGCACAAGTTTGTGTCTTGAAGTCGCATTAGAATTTTTCGCAATGAACGCACCCGATCCACCCCCATTGGACCCTAAACACATGTTTTGGTGCGTTTCGTAGTGTTTGGGTGCTTTTGTCAATGTTTCGTTACTACACAAAACTTGGTGCAAAATGGGTTGAATTGGTGCAATCAATGCACAAGTTTGTGTCATAAAGTCACATCGGAATTTTTCGCAACGAACGCACCCAGTCCACCCCATTGGACCCTAAGCTCATGTTTTGGAGCATTTCTTAGTTTTGGGTGCATTTGGCAATGTTTCATTACTACACGAAACTCGGTGCAAAATGGGTTGAAATGGTGCAATTAAACAAGTTTGTGCCATGAAGTCGCATCGGAATTTTTCACAATTGACACACCCGATCCCCCTCATTGGAGTCTTAACTCATGTATTGGTGCATTTTGTAGTATTTGGGTGCATTTTGTATTGTTTTGTTACTGCAGGAAACTCGGTGAAAAACAGGCTGAACTGGAGCAATTAATGCAAAAGTTCGTGCCATGAAGTCGCCTTGGAATTTTTCGCAATGAACACACCTGATCCAACTAAGTGGACCCTAAACTCTCATTTTGCTGCGTTTCGTAACATTTCAGTGCATTTGGCAATGTTTCGATACTACACGGAACTCGGTGCAAAATGGGTTGAACTTGTGCAATTAATGCACAAGTTTGTGCCATGAAGTCGCATTAGAATTTTTCACAACGAACGCACCCGATCCACCCCATTGGACCCTAAACTCATGTTTTAGTGTGTTTCGTAGTGTTTGGGTGCTTTTGTCAATGTTTCGTTACTACACGAAACTTGGTGCAAAATGGGTTGAACTAGTGGAATCAATGCACAAGTTTGTGCCATAAAGTCGCATCGGAATTTTTCGCAAGAAACGCACCCGATCCACCCAATTGGACCCTAAACTCCTGTTTTGGTGTGTTTCATAGTGTTTGGGTGTATTTGGCAATGTTTCGTTACTACACGAAACTTGGTGCAAAATAGATTGTACCGGTGCAATTAATGCTCAAGTTCGTGCTATGAAGTCGCATAAAAAATTTTCGCAACGAACTGACCCAATCCACCGCACAGGACCCTAAACTCATATTTTGGAGCATTTCTTAGTTTTGGGTGCATTTGGCAATGTTTCATTACTACACGAAACTCGGTGCAAAATGGGTTGAATTAGTGCAATTAATGGACAAGTTTGTGCTATGAAGTCGCATCGGAATTTTTTCGCAACGAACGCACCCGATCCACCCCATTGGACTCTAAACTCATGATTTGGTGCATTTCATAGTGTTTGGGTGTATTTTGGATTGTTTCGTTACTGCATGAAACTCGGTGCAAAACAGGCTGAACTGGAGCAATTAATGTAAAAGTTCGTGCCACGAAGTCGCATCGGAATTTTGGGCAGCGAATGAACCCAATCCACCCATTGGACCGTAAACTCATGTTTTGGTGCGTTTTGTTGTGTTTCGGTGCATTTTGGATTCTTTCGCTAATAGACCAAACTCGATGCAAAGTGGGCTGAAATGGTAGACGAAACTCGATGCACAAGTTCGTGGCATGAAGTCGCATTAGTATTTTTCGCAACGAATGCACCCGATCCACCCAATTGGACCCTAAACTCATGTTTTGGTGTGTTTCGTAGTGTTTAGGGGCACTTGGCAAAGTTTCGTTACTACATGAAACTCGGTGCAAATAGGTGGAACCGGTGCAATTAATGCACAAGTTTGTGCCATGAAGTCGCATTGGAATTTTTCACAATGAACACACCCGATCCACCCCATTGGACACTTAATGCATGTATTGATGCGTTTTGTAGTGTTTGGGTGCATTTTGTATGGTTTCATTACCGCATGAAACTCGATGCAAAACGGGCTGAACTGGAGCAATTAATGCAAAAGTTCGTGCCACGAAGTCGCATCGGAATTTTTTGCAGCGAACCCACCCGATCCACCCCATTGGACCCTAAATTCATGTTTTGGTGCGTTTTGTAGTGTTTGGGTGCATTTTGGATTGATTCGTTACTGCACGAAACTGGATGCAAAGTGGGTTGAAATGGTAGAATTAATGCACAAGTTCGTGGCATGAAATCGCAATGGAAGTTCTCGCAACAAATGCACCCGATACACCAAATTGGACCCTAAACTCCTGTTTTTGGGTGTTTCATAGTGTTTGGGTGCATTTGGCACGAAACTCGGTGCAAAATAGGTTGAACCGGTGCAATTAATGCTCAGGTTTGTGCCATGAAGTCGCCTTGGAATTTTTCGCAATGAACACACCTGATCCAACTAAGCGGACCCTAAACTCTCATTTTGCTTCGTTTCGTAACATTTCAGTGCATTTGGCAATGTTTCGATACTACACGGAACTCGGTGCAAAATGGGTTGAACTTGTGCAATTAATGCACAAGTTTGGGTCATGAAGTCGCATTAGAATTTTTCGCAATGAACGCACCCGATCCACCCCCATTGGACCCTAAACACATGTTTTGGTGCGTTTCGTAGTGTTTGGGTGCTTTTGTCAATGTTTCGTTACTACACAAAACTTGGTGCAAAATGGGTTGAACTGGTGCAATCAATGCACAAGTTTGTGTCATAAAGTCACATCGGAATTTTTCGCAACGAACGAACCCAGTCCACCCCATTGGACCCTAAGCTCATGTTTTGGAGCATTTCTTAGTTTTGGGTGCATTTGGCAATGTTTCATTACTACACGAAACTCGGTGCAAAATGGGTTGAAATGGTGCAATTAAACATGTTTGTGCCATGAAGTCGCATCGGAATTTTTCACAATTGACACACCCGATCCCCCTCATTGGAGTCTTAACTCATGTATTGGTGCATTTTGTAGTATTTGGGTGCATTTTGTATTGTTTTGTTACTGCAGGAAACTCGGTGAAAAACAGGCTGAACTGGAGCAATTAATGCAAAAGTTCGTGCCATGAAGTCGCCTTGGAATTTTTCGCAATGAACACACCTGATCCAACTAAGTGGACCCTAAACTCTCATTTTGCTGCGTTTCGTAACATTTCAGTGCATTTGGCAATGTTTCGATACTACACGGAACTCGGTGCAAAATGGGTTGAACTTGTGCAATTAATGCACAAGTTTGTGCCATGAAGTCGCATTAGAATTTTTCACAACGAACGCACCCGATCCACCCCATTGGACCCTAAACTCATGTTTTAGTGTGTTTCGTAGTGTTTGGGTGCTTTTGTCAATGTTTCGTTACTACACGAAACTTGGTGCAAAATGGGTTGAACTAGTGGAATCAATGCACAAGTTTGTGCCATAAAGTCGCATCGGAATTTTTAGCAAGAAACGCACCCGATCCACCCAATTGGACCCTAAACTCCTGTTTTGGTGTGTTTCATAGTGTTTGGGTGTATTTGGCAATGTTTCGTTACTACACGAAACTTGGTGCAAAATAGATTGAACCGGTTGCAATTAATGCTCAAGTTCGTGCTATAAAGTCGCATAAAAAATTTTCGCAACGAACTGACCCAATCCACCGCACAGGACCCTAAACTCATATTTTGGAGCATTTCTTAGTTTTGGGTGCATTTGGCCATGTTTCATTACTACACGAAACTCGGTGCAAAATGGGTTTAATTAGTGCAATTAATGGACAAGTTTGTGCTATGAAGTCGCATCGGAATTTTTTCGCAACGAACGCACCCGATCCACCCCATTGGACTCTAAACTCATGATTTGGTGAATTTCATAGTGTTTGGGTGTATTTTGGATTGTTTCGTTACTGCATGAAACTCGGTGCAAAACAGGCTGAACTGGAGCAATTAATGTAAAAGTTCGTGCCACGAAGTCGCATCGGAATTTTGGGCAGCGAATGAACCCAATCCACCCATTGGACCGTAAACTCATGTTTTGGTGCGTTTTGTTGTGTTTCGGTGCATTTTGGATTCTTTCGCTAATAGACCAAACTCGATGCAAAGTGGGCTGAAATGGTAGACGAAACTCGATGCACAAGTTCGTGGCATGAAGTCGCATTAGTATTTTTCGCAACGAATGCACCCGATCCACCCAATTGGACCCTAAACTCATGTTTTGGTGTGTTTCGTAGTGTTTAGGGGCACTTGGCAAAGTTTCGTTACTACATGAAACTCGGTGCAAATAGGTGGAACCGGTGCAATTAATGCACAAGTTTGTGCCATGAAGTCGCATCGGATTTTTTCACAATGAACACACCCGATCCACCCCATTGGACACTTAATGCATGTATTGATGCGTTTTGTAGTGTTTGGGTGCATTTTGTATGGTTTCATTACCGCATGAAACTCGATGCAAAATGGGCTGAACTGGAGCAATTAATGCAAAAGTTCGTGCCACGAAGTCGCATCGGAATTTTTTGCAGCGAACCCACCCGATCCACCCCATTGGACCCTAAATTCATGTTTTGGTGCGTTTTGTAGTGTTTGGGTGCATTTTGGATTGATTCGTTACTGCACGAAACTGGATGCAAAGTGGGTTGAAATGGTAGAATTAATGCACAAGTTCGTGGCATGAAATTGCAATGGAAGTTTTCACAACAAATGCACCCGATACACCCAATTGGACCCTAAACTCCTGTTTTTGGGTGTTTCATAGTGTTTGGGTGCATTTGGCACGAAACTCGGTGCAAAATAGTTTGAACCGGTGCAATTAATGCTCAAGTTCGTGCCATGAAGTCGCCTTGGAATTTTTCGCAATGAACACACATGATCCAACCAAGTGGACCCTAAACTCTCATTTTGTTGCATTTCGTAGCATTTCAAAGCATTTGGCAACGTTTCGATACTACACGGAACTCGGTGCAAAATGGGATGAACTTGTGCAATTAATGCACAAGTTTGTGCCATGAAGTCGCATTAGAATTTTTCGCAATGAACGCACTCGACCCACCCCATTGGACCCTAAACTCATGTTTTGGTGCGTTTCGTAGTGTTTGGGTGCTTTTGTCAATGCTTCGTTACTACACGAAATTTGGTGCAAAATGGGTTGAACTGGTGCAATCAATGCACAAGTTTGTGCCGTAAAGTCGAATTGGAATTTTTCGCAACGAATGCACCCAATCCACCCCATTGGACCCTAAACTCATGTTTTGGAGCATTTCTTAGTTTTGGGTGCATTTGGCAATGTTTCATTACTACACGAAACTCGGTGCAAAATGGGTTGAAATGGTGCAATTAATGCACAAGTTTGTGCCATGAAGTCGCATCGGAATTTTTCACAATTGACACACCCGATCCCCCTCATTGGAGTCTTAACTCATGTATTGGTGCATTTTGTAGTATTTGGGTGCATTTTGTATTGTTTTGTTACTGCAGGAAACTCGGTGAAAAACAGGCTGAACTGGTGCAATTAATGCAAAAGTTCGTGCCATGAAGTCGCCTTGGAATTTTTCGCAATGAACACACCTGATCCAACTAAGTGGACCCTAAACTCTCATTTTGCTGCGTTTCGTAACATTTCAGTGCATTTGGCAATGTTTCGATACTACACGGAACTCGGTGCAAAATGGGTTGAACTTGTGCAATTAATGCACAAGTTTGTGCCATGAAGTCGCATTAGAATTTTTCACAACGAACGCACCCGATCACCCCATTGGACCCTAAACTCATGTTTTGGTGTGTTTCGTAGTGTTTGGGTGCTTTTGTCAATGTTTCGTTTCTACACGAAACTTGGTGCAAAATGGGTTGAACTGGTGCAATCAATGCACAAGTTTGTGCCATAAAGTCGCATCGGAATTTTTCGCAAGAAACGCACCCGATCCACACAATTGGACCCTAAACTCCTGTTTTGGTGTGTTTCATAGTGTTTGGGTGTATTTGGCAATCTTTCGTTACTACACGAAACTTGGTGCAAAATAGATTGAACCAGTGCAATTAATGCTCAAGTTCGTGCTATGAAGTCGCATCAAAAATTTTCGCAACGAACTGACCCAATCCACCGCACAGGACCCTAAACTCATATTTTGGTGCATTTCTTAGTTTTGGGTGCTTTTGGCAATGTTTCATTACTACACGAAACTCGGTGCAAAATGGGTTGAACTAGTGCAATTAATGGACAAGTTTGTGCTATGAAGTCGCATCGGAATTTTTTCGCAACGAACGCACCCGATCCACCCCATTGGACTCTAAACTCATGATTTGGTGCATTTCATAGTGTTTGGGTGTATTTTGGATTGTTTCGTTACTGCATGAAACTCGGTGCAAAACAGGCTGAACTGGAGCAATTAATGTAAAAGTTCGTGCCACGAAGTCGCATCAGAATTTTGGGCAGCGAATGAATCCAATCCACCCATTGGACCGTAAACTCATGTTTTGGTGCGTTTTGTTGTGTTTCGGTGCATTTTGGATTCTTTCGCTAATAGACGAAACTCGATGCAAAGTGGGCTGAAATGGTAGAATTAATGCACAAGTTCGTGGCATGAAGTCGCATTAGTATTTTTCGCAACGAATGCACCCGATCCACCCAATTGGACCCTAAACTCATGTTTTGGTGTGTTTCGTAGTGTTTAGGGGCACTTGGCAAAGTTTCGTTACTACATGAAACTCGGTGCAAATAGGTGGAACCGGTGCAATTAATGCACAAGTTTGTGCCATGAAGTCGCGTCGGAATTTTTCACAATGAACACACCCGATCCACCCCATTGGACACTTAATGCATGTATTGATGTGTTTTGTAGTGTTTGGGTGCATTTTGTATGGCTTCATTACCGCATGAAACTCGATGCAAAACGGGCTGAACTGGAGCAATTAATGCAAAAGTTCGTGCCACGAAGTCGCATCGGAATTTTTTGCAGCGAACCCACCCGATCCACCCCATTGGACCCTAAATTCATGTTTTGGTGCGTTTTGTAGTGTTTGGGTGCATTTTGGATTGATTCGTTACTGCACGAAACTGGATGCAAAGTGGGTTGAAATGGTAGAATTAATGCACAAGTTCGTGGCATGAAATCGCAATGGAAGTTTTCACAACAAATGCACCCGATACACCCAATTGGACCCTAAACTCCTGTTTTTGGGTGTTTCATAGTGTTTGGGTGCATTTGGCACGAAACTCGGTGCAAAATAGGTTGAACTGGTGCAATTAATGCTCAAGTTCGTGCCATGAAGTCGCCTTGGAATTTTTCGCAATGAACACACATGATCCAACCAGGTGGACCCTAAACTCTCATTTTGTTGCATTTCGTAGCATTTCAAAGCATTTGGCAACGTTTCGATACTACACGGAACTCGGTGCAAAATGGGATGAACTTGTGCAATTAATGCACAAGTTTGTGCCATGAAGTCGCATTAGAATTTTTCGCAATGAACGCACTCGACCCACCCCATTGGACCCTAAACTCATGTTTTGGTGCGTTTCGTAGTGTTTGGGTGCTTTTGTCAATGCTTCGTTACTACACGAAATTTGGTGCAAAATGGGTTGAACTGGTGCAATTAATGGACAAGTATGTGCTATGAAGTCGCATCGGAAATTTTTCACAACGAACGCACCCGATCCACCCCATTGGACCCTGAACTCATGATTTGGTGCATTTCATAGTGTTTGGGTGCATTTTGGATTGTTTCGTTACTGCACGAAAGTCGATGCTAAGCGGGCTAAAATGGTAGAATTAATGCACAAGTTCGTGCCATGATGCCGCGTCAGAATTTTTCAAAACGAACGCATTCGATCCATCGAATTGTGCCCTAAACTCATGTTTTGGTGTATTTCATAGTGTTAAGGTGCATTTGGCAATGTTTCGTTAATAGACGAAACTCAGTGCAAATGGGTTGAAATGGTGCAATTAATGCACAAGTTTGTGCCATGAAGTCGCATCGGAATTTTTCACAATTGGCACACCCGATCCCCCCCATTGGAATCTTAACTCATGTATTGGTGAGTTTTGTAGTATTTGGGAGCATTTTGGATTGTTTCGTTACTGCATGAAACTCGGTGCAAAATAGGCTGAACTGGAGCAATTAATGCAAAAGTTCGTGCCATGAAGTCGCATCAGAAATTTTGGCAGCGAACGAACCCGATCCACCCATTGGACCGTAAACTCTTGTTTTGGTGCGTTTTGTAGTGTTTGTGTGCATTTTGGATTCTTTCGTTAATGCACGAAACTCGATGCAAAGTGGGCTGAAATGGTAGAATTAATGCACAAGTTCGTGGCATGAAGTCGCATTGGAAATTTTGGCAACGAACACACCCGATCCTCCCAATTGAACCCTAAACTCATGTTTTGGGGTGTTTCGTAGTGTTTGGGTGCACCTGGCCATGTTTCGTTACTACATGAAACTCGGTGCAAAATAGGTTGAACCGGTGCAATTAATGCACAAGTTTGTGCCATGAAGTCGCATCGAAATTTTTCGCAATGAAAACACCCGATCCACCCCATTGGACCCTAAATGCATGTATTGGTGCGTTTTGTAGTGTTTGGGTGCATTTTGGATGGTTTCATTACTGCATGAAACTCGGTGCAAAACGGGCTAAACTGGAGCAATTAATTTAAAAGTTCGTGCCACGAAGTCGCATCGGAATTTCTTGCAGCGAACCAGTGACATCCCGACCTAGGGCTTAATAGGATTGACATAATACTCATGTCAACAAGTTGCAACTTTTTTTCCGGAAGCCGACCTCGAAACAACTCCGAAGTTAAGCGTGTTTGGCCCGGAGCAATTTCAGGATGGATGACCGACCGGGATATACTTCCCGGGTGTGCACGAGTGAGGACAAAGTGTGCAGAAAAGACATGTGTTGGTCTGTGAGGATAGTCTATGTCCTAGAAAGTAGCCAGATGTAAGCGGGCCCAGCCACGAGGAGGCGGGACGTTACAGAATGGTATCAGAGCCGACTCTCGCGGTTTCATGGGAACGTACGGGCGTAAGTGCGCGGGAATGAGCACGGGCATGTGGGGCGCAGATGCCACCGGCATGTGGACGGGTGCGTGGCAGGTCAGTGCGCGGGCATCTGGGATGCGCCGTTGGCACTGGACGCACAGACGTAGCACAAGGACCGTTGGCACTAGACGCACGGACGTGGCACATGGGCCGTTGGCACTGGACGTACGGGACTTGGCAAAGAGAGAACATTCCTGGCTTGGGATTGACCAACGAGGACGTCGGTCTCTCAAGGGGGTGAGTATATGACATCTCGACCCAGGGCTTAATAGGATTGATAGAATACTCATGGCAACAAGTTGCAACTTTTTTTCCGGAAGCCGGTCTCGAAAGAACTCCGAAGTTAAGCGTGTTTGGTCCGGAGCGATTTCGGGATGGGTGACCGACCGGGAAATACTTCCCGGGTGTGCACGAGTGAGGACAAAGTGTGCAGAAAAGACATGTGTTGGTCTGTGAGGAAAGTCTATGTCCCAGAATGCAGCCAGATATAAGCAGGCCCAGCCTCGGGGAGGCGGGACGTTACAGAACCCACCCAATCCACCCCATTGGACCCTAAACTCATGTTTTGGTGCATTTGTAGTGTTTGGGTGCATTTTGGATTGTTTCGTTACTGCACCAAACTCGAAGCAAAGTGGGCTGAAATGGTAGAATTAATGCACAAGTTCGTGGCATGAAATCGCATTTGAAGTTTTGGCAACGAATGCACCCGGTACACCCAATTGGACATTAAACTTCTGTTTTGGTGTGTTTCATAGTGTTTGGGTGCATTTGGCAATCTTTTGTTACTACACGAAACTCGGTGCAAAATAGGTTGAACCGGTGCAATTAATGCACAAGTTTGTGAAATGAAGTCGCATCGGTATTTTTCACAATGAACAGCCCCAATCCACCCCATTGGACCCTAAATTCATGATTCGGTGCATTTCATAGTGTTTGGGTGCATTTTGGATTATTTCGTTACTGCACGAAAGTCGATGCAAAGCGGGTTGAAATGGTAGAATTAATGCACAAGTTCGTGCCATGAAGCCGCGTCAGAATTTTTCAAAACGAATGCATCTGGTCCACCCAATTGAACCCTAAACTAATGTTTCGGTGTGTTTCCTAGTGTTAAGGTGCATTTGGCAGTGTTTCGTTAATAGACGAAACTCGGTGCAAAATGGGTTGAATTTGTGCAATTAATGCACAAGTTTGTGCCATGAAGTCGCATCGGAATTTTTCACAATTGGCACACCCGATCCCCCTCTTTGGAATCTTTAACTCATGTGTTTGGTGTGTTTTGTAGTATTTGGGTGCATTTCGGATTGCTTCGTTACTGCATGAAACTCGGTGCAAAACAGGCTGAACTTTGGCAATTAATGCAAAAGTTCGTGCCACGAAGTCGCTTCGGAATTTTTGGCAGCGAACGAACCCGATCCACCAATTGGACCGTAAACTCATGTTTTGGTGCGTTTTGTAGTGTTTGGGTGCATTTTGGATTCTTTCGTTAATGCACAAAACTCGATGCAAAGTGGGTTGAAATGGTATAATTAATGCGTGGCATGAAGTCGCATTCGAATTTTTTGCAACGAACGCACCCGATCCACCCAATTGGACCCTAAAGTCATGTTTTGGTGGTTTCATAGTGTTTGGGTGCACTTGGCAAAGTTTCGTTACAACATGAAACTCGGTGCAAAATAGGTTGAACCGGTGCAATTAATGCACAAGTTTGTGCCATGAAGTCGCAACGGAATTTTTCACAATGAACACACCCGATCCACCCCCATTGGACCCTGAATGCATGTTTTGGTGCGTTTTGTAGTGTTTGGGCGCATTTTGGATTGTTTCGTTACTGCACGAAACTCGATGCAAAGTGGGCTGAAATGGTAGAATTAATGCACAAGTTCGTGGCATGAAATCGCATTGAAAGTTTTCGCAACGAATGCACCCGATACACCCAATTGGACCCTAAACTCTTGTTTTTGTGTGTTTCATAGTGTTTGGGTGCATTTGGCAATCTTTTGTTACTACACAAAACTCGATGCAAAATAAGTTGAACCGGTCCAATTAATGCTCTAGTTCGTGCCATGAAGTCGCATTGGAATTTTTTGCAATGAACACATCCGATCCTACTAAGTGGACCCTAAACTCTCGTTTTGCTGCGTTTCGTAGCATTTAGTGCATTTGGCAATGTTTCGATACTACACGGAACTCGGTGCAAAATGGGTTGAGCTTGTGCAATTAATGCACAAGTTTGTGCCATGAAGTCGCATTAGAATTTTTCGCAACGAACACACCCGATCCACCCCATTGGACCCTAAACTCATGTTTTGGTGTGTTTCGTAGTGTTTGGGTGCTTTTGTCAATGTTTCGTTACTACACTAAATTTGGTGCAAAATGGGTTGAACTGGTGCAATAAATGCACAAGTTTGTGCCATAAAGTCGCATCGGAATTTTTTGCAACGAACGCACCCAATCCACCCATTGGACCCTAAACTCATGTTTTGGAGCATTTCTTAGTTTTGTTTGCATTTGGCAATGTTTCAATACTACACAAAACTCGGTGCAAAATGGGTTGAACTGGTGCAATTAATGGACAAGTTTGTGCTATGAAGTCGCATCTGAAATTTTTTGCAACGAACGCACCCGATCCACCCCATTGGACCCTAAACTCATGATTTGGTGCATTTCATAGTGTTTGGGTGCATTTTGGATTGTTTCGTTACTGCACAAAAGTCGATGCAAAGCGGGCTGAAATGGTAGAATTATTGCACAAGTTCGTGCCATGAAGCCGCTTCAGAATTTTTCGGTGTGTTTCGTAGTGTTAAGGTGCATTTGGCAGTGTTTCGTTAATAGACGAAACTCGGTGCAAAACGGGTTGAAATGGTTCAATTAATGCACAAGTTTGTGCCATGAAGTCGCATCGGAATTTTTCACAATTGGCACACCCGATCCCCCTCATTGGAATCTTAACTCATGTATTGGTGTGTTTTTTAGTATTTGAGTGCATTTCGGATTGTTTCGTTACTGCATGAAACTCGGTGCAAAACAGGCTGAACTAGAGCAATTAATTCAAAAGTTCGTGCCACGAAGTCGCTTCGGAATTTTTGGCAGCGAACGAACCCGATCCACCAATTGGACCGTAAACTCAAGTTTTGGTGCATTTTGTAGTGTTTGGGTGCATTTTGGATTCTTTCGTTAATGCACGAAACTCGATGCAAAGTGGGCTGAAATGGTAGAATTAATGCACAAGTTCGTGGCATGAAGTCGCATTCGAATTTTTTGCAACGAACGCACCCGATCCACCCAATTGGACCCTACACTCAAGTTTTGGTGTGTTTCGTAGTGTTTGGGTCCACTTGGCAAAGTTTCGTTACTACATGAAACTCAGTGCAAAATATGTTGAACCGGTGCAATTAATGCACAAGTTTGTGCCATGAAGTCGCATCGGAGTTTTTCACAATGAACACACCCGATCCACCCCCATTGGACCCTAAATGCTTGTATTGGTGCGTTTTGTAGTGTTTGGGTGCATTTTGGATTGTTTCGTTACTGCACGAAACTCGATGCAAAGTGGGCTGAAATAGTAGAATTAATGCACAAGTTCGTGCCATGAAGCCGCGTCAGAATTTTTCAAAACGAACGCATCCGATCCACCCAATTGAACCCTAAACTCATTTTTCGGTGTGTTTCATAGTGTTAAGGTGCATTTGGTAGTGTTTTGTTAATAGATGAAACTCGGTGCAAAATGGGTTGAAATGGTGCAATTAATGCACAAGTTTGTGCCATGAAGTCGCATCGGAATTTTTCACAATTGACACACCCGATCCCCCTCATTGGAATCTTAACTCATGTATTGGTGCATTTTGTATTGTTTCGTTACTACAGGAAACTCGATGAAAAACAGGCTAAAACTGGAGCAATTAATGCAAAAGTTCATGCCATGAAGTCCCCTTGGAATTTTTCGCAATGAACACACCCGATCCAACAAAGTGGACCCTAAACTCTCGTTTTGCTGCGTTTCGTAGCATTTCAGTGCATTTGGCAATGTTTCGATACTACACGAAACTCGTTACAAAATGGGTTGAACTTGTGCAATTAATGCACAAGTTTGTGCCATGATGAAGCATTAGAATTTTTCGCAACGAACGCACCCGATCCACCCCATTGGACCCTAAACTCATGTTGTGGTGCGTTTCTTAGTGTTTGGGTGCTTTTGTCAATGTTTCGTTACTACATGAAACTTGGAGCAAAATGGGTTGAACTGGTGCAATCAATGCACAAGTTTGGGTCATAAAGTCCAATCGGAATTTTTCACAATGAATACACCCGATCCACCCCATTGGACCCTTAATGCGTGTATTGGTGTGTTTTGTTGTGTTTGGGTGCATTTTGGATGGTTTCATTATTGCATGAAACTCGGTGCAAAATGGGCTGAACTGGATCAATTAATGCAAAAGTTCGTGCTACAAAGTCGCATTGGAATTTTTTGCAGCGAACCCACCCGATTCACTCCATTTGGACCCTAAACTCATGTTTTGGTGCGTTTTGTAGTGTTTGGGTGCATTTTGGATTGTTTCGTTACTGCACGAAACTGGATGCAAAACGGGCTGAAATGGTAGAATTAATGCACAAGTTTGTGACATGAAGTCGCATCGGAATTTTTCACAATTGGCACACCCGATCCCCCTCATTGGAAACTTAACTCATGTATTGGTGTGTTTTGTAGTATTTGGGTGCATTTCCGATTGTTTCGTTTCTGCATGAAACTCGGTGCAAAACAGGCTGAACTAGAGCAATTAATTCAAAAGTTCGTGCCACGAAGTTCCCTTGGAATTTTTCGCAATGAACACACCCGACCAACAAAGTGGACCCTAAACTCCCGTTTTGCAGCGTTTCGTAGCATTTCAGTGCATTTGGCAATGTTTCGATACTACACAAAACTCGGTACAAAATGGGTTGAACTTGTGCAATTAATGCACAAGTTTGTGCCATGAAGTCGCATTAGAATTTTTCGCAATGAACGCACCCGATCCACCCCATTGGACCCTAAACTCATGTTTTGGTGCGTTTCGTTGTGTTTGGGTGCTTTTGGCAATGTTTCGTTACTACACGAAACTTGGTGCAAAATGGGTTGAACTAGTGTAATCAATGGACTAGTTTGTGTCATAAAGTCGCATCGGAATTTTTCTTAACGAACCCACCCAATCCACCCCATTGGACCCTAAACTCATGTTTTGGAGCATTTCTTAGTTTTGGGTGCATTTGGCAATGTTTCATTACTACACGAAACTCGGGGCAAAATGGGTTGATTTGGTGCAATTAATGGACAAGTTTGTTCTATCAAGTCGCATCTGAAATTTTTCGCAACGAACACACCCGATCCACCCCATTGGACCCTAAACTCAAGATTTGGTGCATTTCATAGTGTTTGGGTGCATTTTGGATTGTTTCGTTACTACACGAAAGTCGATGCAAAGCGGGCTGAAATGGTAAAATTTTTGCACAAGTTCGTGCCATGAAGCCGCGTCAGAATTTTTCAAAACGAACGCATCTGATCCACCCAATTGAACCCTAAACTCATGTTTCATAGTGTTTAGTAGTGCTAAGGGGCATTTGGTAGTGTTTCGTTAATAGACGAAACTCGGTGCAAAACGGGTTGAAATGGTGCAATTAATGCACAAGTTTGTGCCATGAAGTTGCATCGGAATTTTTCACAATTGACACACCCGATCCCCCTCATTGGAATCTTAACTCATGTATTGGTGCAATTTGTAGTATTTGGGTGCATTTTGTATTGTTTCGTTACTGCAGGAAACTCGATGCAAAACAGGCTGAACTGCAGCAATTACTGCAAAAGTTCGTGCAATGAAGTCGCCTTGGAATTTTTCGCAGTGAACACACCCGATCCAACTAAGTGGACCCTAAAATCTCGTTTTGCTGCATTTCGTAACATTTCAGTGCATTTGGCAATGTCTCGATACTACACGGAACTCGGTGCAAAATGGGTTGAACTTGTGCAATTAATGCACAAGTTTGTGCCACGAAGTCGCATCGGAATTTTTCGCAACGAACGGACCCAATCCACCCAGTGGACCCTAAACTTATGTTTTGGAGCATTTCTTAATTTTGGGTGCATTTGGCAATGTTTCATTACTACACGAAACTCGGGGCAAAATGAGTTGAACTAGTGCAATTAATGGACATGTTTGTGCAATGAAGTCGCATCGGAAATTTTTCGCAACGAACGCACCCGATCCACCCCATTCAACCCAAAACTCATGATTTGGTGCATTTCATAGTGTTTGGGTGTATTTTGGATTGTTTCGTTACTGCATGAAACTCGGTGCAAAACAGGCTGAACTGGAGCAATTAATGCAAAAGTTCGTGCCACGAAGTCGCATCGGAATTTTTGGCAGCGAACGAACACGATCCACCCATTGGACCGTGAACTCGTGTTTTGGTGCTTTTTGTTGTGTTTGGGTGCATTTTGGATTCTTTCGTTAATGGACGAAACTCGATGCAAAGTGGGCTGAAATGGTAGAATTTAATGCATAAGTTCGTGGCATGAAGTCGCATTAGAATTTTTCTCAACGAATGCACCCGATCCACCCAATTGAACCCTAAACTCATGTTTTGGTGTGTTTCGTAGTGTTTTGGTGCACTTGGCAAAGTTTCGTTACTACATGAAACTCGGTGCAAAATAGGTCGAACCGGTGCAATTAATGCACAAGTTTGTGCCATGAAGTCGCATCGGAATTTTTCACTATGAACACACCCGATCCACCCCATTGGACCCTTAATGCATGTATTGGTTCGTTTTGTAGTGTTTCGGTGCATTTTGCATGGTTTCATTACCGCATGAAATGCGGTGCAAAACGGGCTAAAGTGGAGCAATTAATGCAAAAGTTCGTGCCACGAAGTCGCATCGGAATTTTTTGCAGCGAACCCACCCGATCCACCCCATTGGACCCTAAACTCATGTTTTGGTGCGTTTTGTAGTGTTTGGGTGCATTTTGGATTGTTTTGTTACTGCACGAAACTGGATGCAAATTGGGCTGAAATGGTAGAATTAATGCACAAGTTCGTGGCATGAAATCGCAATGGAAGTTTTCGCAACGAATGCACCCGATACACCCAATTGGACCCTAAACTCATGTTTTTGGGTGTTTCATAGTGTTTGGGTGCAATTGGCAATCTTTTGTTACTACACGAAACTCGGTGCAAAATAGGTTGAACCAGTGCAATTAATGCTCAAGTTTGTAACATGAAGTCGCCTTGGAATTTTTCGCAAGGAACACACCTGATCCAACCAAGTGGACCCTAAACTCTCGTTTTGCTGCGTTTCGTAGCATTTCAGTGCATTTGGCAATGTTTCGATACTACACGGAACTCGTTGCAAAATGGGTTGAACTTGTGCAATTAATGCAGAAGTTTGTGCCATGAAGTCGCCTTAGAATTTTTCGCAACCAACGCACCCGATCCACCCCATTGGACCCTAAACTCATGTTTTGGTGCGTTTCGTTGTGTTTGGGTGCTATTGTCAATGTTTTGTTACTACACGAAACTTGGTGCAAAATGGGTTGAACTGGTGCAATCAATGCACAAGTTTCTGTCATAAAGTCGCATCGGAATTTTTCGCAACGAATACACCTAGTCCACCCCAATGGACCCTAAACTCATGTTTTGAAGCATTTCTTAGTTTTGGGTGCATTTGGCATTGTTTCATTACTACACGAAACTCGGTGCTAAATGGGTTGAACTGGTGCAATTAATGGACAAGTTTGTGCTATGAAGTCGCATCTGAAATTTTTTGCAACGAATGCACCCGATCCACCCCATTGGACCCTAAACTCATGATTTGGTGCATTTCATAGTGTTTGGGTGCATTTTGGATTATTTAGTTACTGCACAAAAGTCGATGCAAAGCGGGCTGAAATGGTAGAATTAATGCACAAGTTCGTGCCATGAAGCCGCGTCAGAATTTTTTCAAAACGAACGCATCCGATCCACCCAATTGTGCCCTAAACTCATGTTTTGGTGTGTTTCATAGTGTTAAGGTGCATTTGGCGACGTTTCGTTAATAGACGAAACTCGGTGCAAACGGGTTGAAATGGTGCAATTAATGCACAAGTTTGAGCTATGAAGTCGCATCGGAATTTTTCACAATTGACACACCCGATCCCCCTCATTGGAATCTTACCTCATGTATTGGTGCGTTTTGTAGTATTTGGGTGCATTTTGGATTGTTTCGTTACTGCAGGAAACTCGGTGCAAAACAGGCTGAATTGCATCAATTACTGCAAAAGTTCGTGCCATGAAGTCGCCTTGGAATTTTTCGCAATGAACACACCCGATCCAACTAAGTGGACCCTAAACTCTCATTTTGCTGCATTTCGTAACATTTCAGTGCATTTGGCAATGTTTCGATACTGCACGGATCTCGTTGCAAAATGGGTTGAACTTGTGCAATTAATGCACAAGTTTGTGCCACGAAGTCGCATCGGAATTTTTCGCAGCGAACCCACCCGATCCACCGCATTGGACCCTAAACTCATATTTTGGTGCGTTTTGTAGTGTTTGGGTGCATTTTGGATTGATTCGTTAGTGCACGAAACAGGATGCATAGTGGGCTGAAATGGTAGAATTAATGCACAAGTTCGTGGCATGAAATCGCAATGGAAGTTTTCGCAACGAATGCACCCGATACACGCAAGATGACCCTAAACTCCTTTTTTTGGGTGTTTCATAGTATTTGGGTGCAATTGGCAATCTTTTGTTACTACACGAAACTCGATGCAAAATAGGTTGAACCGGTGCAATTAATGCTCAAGTTTGTGCCATGAAGTCGCCTTGGAATTTTTCACAATGAACACACCTGATCCAACCAAGTGGACCCTAAACTCTCATTTTGCTGTGGTTTCGTAGCATTTCAATGCTTTTGGCAATGTTTCGATACTACACAGAACTCGGTGCAAAATGGGTTGAACTTGTGCAATTAATGCACAGATTTGTGCCATGAAGTCGCATTAGAATTTTTCGCAACGAACGCACTCGATCCACCCCATTGGACCCTAAACTCATGTTCTGGTGCGTTTCATAGTGTTTGGGTACTTTTGTCAATGTTTCGTTACTACACGAAACTTAGTGCAAAATGGGTTGAACTGGTGCAATCAATGCACAAGTTTGTGCCATAAAGTCGCATCGGAATTTTTCGCAACGAACGCACCCAATCCACCCCATTGGACCTAAACTCATGTTTTGGAGCATTTCTTAGTTTTGGGTGCATTTGGCAATGTTTCATTACTACACGAAACTCGGTGCAAAATGGGTTGAACTGGTGCAATTAATGGAAAATTTTGTGCTATGAAGTCGCATCGGAAATTTTTCGCAACGAACGCACCCGATTCACCCCATTGGACCCTAAACTCATGATTTGGTGTATTTCACAGTGTTTGGGTGCATTTTGGATTGTTTCGTTACTGCATGAAACTCGGTGCAAAACAGGCTGAATTGGAGCAATTAATGCAAAAGTTCGTGCCACGAAGTTGCATCGGAATTTTTGGCAGCGAACGAACCCGATCCACCCATTGGACCGTAAACTCATGTTTTGGTGTGTTTTGTAGTGTTTGGGTGAATTTTGGATTCTTTCGTTAATGGACAAAACACAATGCAAAGTGTGCTGAAATGGTAGAATTAATGCACAAGTTCGTGGCATGAAGTCGCATTGGAATTTTTCGCAACGAACGCACCCGATCCACCCAATTGGACCCTAAACTCATGTTTTGGTGTGTTTCGTAGTGTTTGGGTGCACTTGGCAAAGTTTCGTTACTACATGAAACTCGGTGCAAAATAGGTTGAACCGGTGCAATTATTGCACAAGTTTGTGCCATGAAATCGCATTGGAATTTTTCACAATGAACACACCCGATCCACCCCATTGGACCCTTAATGCATGTATTGATGTGTTTTGTTGTGTTTGGGTGCATTTTGGATGGTTTCATTATTGCATGAAACTCGGTGCAAAACGGGCTGAACTGGAGCAATTAATGCAAAAGTTCGTGCCACGAAGTCGCATTGGAATTTTTTGCAGTGAACCCACCCGATCCACCCCATTGGACCCTAAACTCATGTTTTGGTGCGTTTTGTAGTGTTTGGGTGCATTTTGGATTGTTTCGTTACTGCACGAAACAGGATGCATAGTGGGCTGAAATGGTAGAATTAATGCACAAGTTTGTGGCATGAAATCGCATTGGAAGTTTTCGCAACGAATGCATCCGATACACCCAATTGGACCCTAAACTCCTGTTTTTGTGTGTTTCATAGTGTTTGGGTGCATTTGGTAATCTTTTGTTACTACACAAAACTCGGTGCAAAATAGGTTGAACCGGTACAATTAATGCTCAATTATGGTGCCATGAAGTCGCCTTGGAATTTTTCGCAGTAAACACACCTGATCCAACCATGTGGACCCTAAACTCTCGTTTTGCTGCGTTTCGTAGAATTTCAATGCACAAGTTTGTGCCATGAAGTCGCATTAGAATTTTTCGCAATGAACGCACTCGACCCACCCCATTGGACCCTAAACTCATGTTTTGGTGCATTTCATATTGTTTGGGTGCTTTTGTCAATGTTTCGTTACTACCCGAAATTTGGTGCAAAATGGGTTGAACTGGTGCAATCAAAGCACAAGTTTGTGCCATAAAGTCGCATTGGAATTTTTCGCAACGAACGCACCCAATCCACCCCATTGGACCCTAAACTCATGTTTTGGAGCATTTCTCAGTTTTGGGTGCATTTGGCAATGTTTCATTACTACATGAAACTCGGTGCAAAATAGGTTGAACTGGTGCAATTAATGGACAAGTATGTGCTATTAAGTCGCATTGGAAATTTTTCACAACAAACGCACCCGATCCACCCCATTGGACCCTAAACTCATGATTTGGTGCATTTCATAGTGTTTGGGTGCATTTTGGATTGTTTTGTTACTGCACAAAAGTCGATGCAAAGTGGGCTGAAATGGTAGAATTAATGCACAAGTTCGTGCCATGAAGCCGCGTCAGAATTTTTTCAAAACGAACGCATCTGATCCACTCAATTGTGCCCTAAACTCATGTTTTGGTGTGTTTCATAGTGTTAAGCTGCATTTGGCAACATTTCGTTAATAGACGAAACTCGGTGCAAACGGGTTGAAATGGTGCAATTAATGCACAAGTTTGAGCTATGAAGTCGCATCGAAATTTTTCACAATTGACACACCCGATCCCCCTCATTGGAATCTTACCTCATGTATTGGTGCGTTTTGTAGTATTTGGGTGCATTTTGGATTGTTTCGTTACTGCATGAAACTCGGTGCAAAACAGGCTAAACTGGAGCAATTAATGCAAAAGTTCGTGCCATGAAGTCGCATCATAATTTTTGGCAGCGAACGAACCCGATCCACCCATTGGACCGTAAACTCATGTTTTGGTGCGTTTTGTAGTGTTTGGGTGCATTTTGGATTCTTTCGTTAATGCACGAAACTCGATGCAAAGTGGGCTAAAATGGTAGAATTAATGCACAAGTTCGTGGCATGAAGTCGCATTGGAATTTTTGGCAACGAACGCACCAGATCCACCGAATTAAACCCTAAACTCATGTTTTGGTTTGTTTTGTAGTGTTTGGGTGCACTTGGCAAAGTTTCGTTACTACAAGAAACTCGGTGCAAAATAGGTTGAACTGATGCAATTAATGCACAAGTTTGTGCCATGAAGTCGCATCGAAATTTTTCGCAATGAATACACCCGATCCACTCCATTGGACCCTAAATGCATGTATTGGTGCGTTTTGTAGTGTTTGGGTGCATTTTGAATGGTTTCATTACTATTTGAAACTCGGTGCAAAACGGGCTGAACTGGAGCAATTAATGTAAGAGTTCGTGCCACGAAGTCGCATCGGAATTTTTTGCAGCGAACCTGTGACATCCCAACCTAGGGCTTAATAGGATTGATAGAATACTCATGTCTACAAGTTGCAACTTTTTTCCGGAAGTCGGTCTCGAAAGAACTCCGAAGTTAAGCGTGTTTGGCCCGGAGCAATTTCGGGATGGATGACTGACCGGGAAATACTTCCCGGGTGTGCACGAGTGAGGACAAAGTGCGCAGAAAAGACATGTGTTGGTCTGCGAGGATAGTTTATGTCCTAGAAAGCAGCCAGAAGTAAGCGGGCCCAGCCACGAGGAGGCCGGACGTTACAGAATGGTATCAGAGCCGACTCTCGCGGTTTCACGGGCATGTACGGGCGTAAGTGCACGGGCATGAGCACGGGGGCGTGGGGGCGCAGATGCCACCGGCATGTGGACGGGCGCGTGGCGGGTCAGTGCGCGGGCATCTGGGATGCGCCGTTGGCACTGGACGCACGGACGTAGCACAAGGACCGTTGGCACTGGACGCACGGACGTGGCACATTGGCCGTTGGCACTGGACGTACGGGACGTGACCAAGAGAGAACATTCCTGGCTTGGATTGACCGACGAGGACGTCGGTCTGTTAAGGGGGTGAGTATATGACATCCCGACCAAGGGCTAATAGGATTGATAGAATACTCATGTCAACAAGTTGCAACTTTTTTTCCGGAAGCCGGTCTCGAAAGAACTCTGAAGTTAAGCGTGTTTGGCCCGGAGCGATTTCGGGATGGGTGACCGACCGGGAAATACTTCTCGGGTGTGCACGAGTGAGGACAAAGTGTGCAGAAAAGACATGTGTTGGTATATGAGGATAGTCTGTGTCCTAGAAAGTAGCCAGATGTAAGCAGGCCCAGCCTTGGGGAGGCGGGACGTTACAGAACCCACCCGATCCACCCCATTGGACCCTAAACTCATGTTTTGGTGCACTTTGTAGTGTTTGGGTGCATTTTGGATTGTTTCGTTACTGCACCACACTCGAAGCAAAGTGGGCTGAAATGGTAGAATTAATGCACAAGTTCGTGGCATGAAATTGCATTGGTAGTTTTGGCAACGAATGCACCCAATACACCCAATTGGACCCTAAACTCCTGTTTTGGTGTGTTTCATAGTGTTTGGGTGCATTTGGCAATATTTTGTTACTACACGAATCTCAGTGCAAAGTAGGTTGTGTGGCAGAACCACCTGAATTATCCCCGCTCAAGTGCGCTGGCCATCACCCTAAAGGCAACACCGGCTCAAACGCACTTCAAACGGAACAATTCTTGGTCTGTCGGGTAACGTCCCGATACAACCACCGGTTCTCGGATCGAACAAGCATACCCCGCACGATGGTGAGTCCAGAGATATTACAACCATAATTTTACAACACAGTTATAACAGTTATTACAATAAGTTTAAAAAATTATTACAGATCCAAACTTAGTAAATCATTATACAAGACATAAGTTTAAGTTCAGAGTTTAAAGCAGCGGAAAGAAAACACGACGGCTACAACACGTCGCAAAAGGACACCAAGCTAGCCCAAGCAAGGTATCACTCGTTGGGGTCATTGCCGGTCGAAGACGGATCCCACTCTACGGACCAGCCAAGAGGCAAAGAGCAGGGCCAAGTCAGACTAGCGATCTGGTCCTCAAAACCCATACCTGAAAAAGGTTTCAACAGCAAGGCTGGGTATTCTAATACTCAGCAAAACTTAATCGTCAACGGATATACTTAGTCCACCTAGCTAGACTATGCAGGGTTTTGTAGGCTCTGGTTTTTCTTTTGCTGAAAAGCAATAAAGAGTTGGTCCTTAATTTCACATTTTAGCTTTCAATATTCTAGTTGATTATCCATTCTATGTAAGCAACTAACTCTACTCAACCATGGTAGAACTTTAGTCAAACATCAAGATTAATCAAATAATGTTACTCTTATTACTCTGTGTGGCAAATGGATCAAGCAGTCCCAAACTGTGAGAAGCGTACGATTCAAATTGAAATTGTTGACTTGGCCAGGCAGACCTAACACACACGTTTGGAACACCGTCGGGTCGTTCCCAAACAACCGTTGACCTTTCATTTCGGCTTGTGGATAGGGTCACTCTCCCCGACTACAGGGCACCAACTTCCTCCCTGCACCCGTGGTGTTGCGCAACATAAACATGAATAAAACCTATCTCTAAGAGAGAGTGAAAGTTATATCCAGTCCCCGGTCCGATTGGCTACTAGGCTTACCACGTACCATATTTACGGCATGTGGCTAGTACGTTCAAAAACTTAACCACCGCTACCACACACCGCGACCTTAGCAGAATTTATCAACACAGACGGGGGTCTTACCCAAGGTCATGATATCGAACACGACCCCGTCCGTCGTCCTTATATTGATAGCAGAAAGTAAACAAGCAATTCCTATAGAGCTCGCGAGTGACAGGCAATCACTCGACTTTTACTGGTCCTATAAGCTTAGCAATTATTCGAACTCAGGTCTAGTGTTCAGTACATAGGCTCCTAGGATCATGCATCTAGGGTTTCAATTCAAATCCTAAGAACTATAAATGCACAAGTAAGTAATAACGATAAATTGTAATAATTTGAAATACTGGGTTATGTCCGGGGCTTGCCTTCTCGGTAGTCGCTAGCTAAAACAGCCTTGGGCTCTTCCGAACTTTGGTCCGGGTCTTCAGTCAGTATGGCGGCGTTCACTTGGGCTTCTTGATCAACTTCTTCGGAATCCGGGACCAGCTCGTACGTCCCGTCCGATAAAACAGTCGTATCTATATGTGATGCAAGAAACGATATTTCAAACACATACATTTCATGATAAAGTTGTAGTCTAACAACTAGCAACAAAACTTAGCATATGGGCAATCGTTTATAGAGTAGTTCTAATCTTAACTTTACTTCATAAAAAGAATTGGGTGGCCGTTTTTAAAAGCGAAAAGAAAAGCATGAAAGACTTTGACTATTTTAAAACATAAGCTAAGAATAGATTCTACAGCTACAAAATTTATGCAAGGTAGTACATCTAATCAGCAGCTTGCAGTAAAAAGCTTAGCTAAAAACAGTAAGGCATGATTACATGAAAAATACTCAAAACAGATTATGTTTAAATAAAGATGAATTTTTATAGAACAAACTACCACACCTATGAAGCTCAAAATTTCTTAGAACATGCTTCATATGCTTATGAACATCCTAAAATTTTTTCAGAATTTATCTAGGCATAAAACAGAAGTAATAATTTTGGCAAAATTAAAACACATATGGTAAAACTAATTAGTATAGAAAATTCTATAATGTTTCTGGATCCTAAATTTTACAGACATGAATACACGACCAAAGTAGAGTTACACAAAAATTCTCAGAATTTTCTAAATAAGGAAACTATTTATCACAATTAAAGCCTACTTAACAAGCATTAAATCAAAGATATAGTTAGACAGCTCTTCCCAAACTTGGGTAACAGCAAGGTTGTAGTGACATGTAAGCATGGAAAAAGTTTCACACTCAGAACTTAAATATTTCTAAAGGCACAAATAAATTAGCAAAACTAGTAGATTTAGGAAACTTGAAACTTTGACTTGTTAATGATGTCAAAAAGGTTTCAAATTTTTACCAGGTACTAGTAACACTGCAAGACACAAGCTAGCCAAAGCTTACATGAAATTACTAAGTAGAACTCCTAGAACAATTAAAGCTTAATTATTCACTTCTTTTTCTTGGATTAAAATACATACCAAAACTGAAGATGTGCATGCAATAAAACTTGTAGTTCTTGTAACAAGGATTCCAAAACATTTGGATTTGAATTTTCTGGTTTTTCTACGAATTTCTAGGTATTTTCAAATTTCAGCCTAAAAACAAAAGGAAAAGAACTGAAGACTTGCATCCAGGCCCCTAGAATTCTAAAAGTATTTGCAGGGAAGCCCCTGGCCAGAGTCAGAGTAGGGGAAGGAGTTGACCGGCCGAATCCCGGCGAGGCTCATCGTCGGCGGTGAGGGGAAAGAGACTGGGGAGCAAGAGGAAGTCAAGGCGCACCTAATGGTGTGCTTGGACGGGTCTGGGATGGTCGGAGCGAGGTGGTCCACTGCGAGCAGGGCGACGGCGGCGGAGAAGAACGGCGGAGCTCGACGGCGACCATGTTGCGGCTGTGGATTGGGGGTGCGGAGGAGTCTGGGAGCTGTGCAAGACTCGGGCAGTATTAAAGGCGGGGTCAGCGCGGGCGGAGCGGTTGCGAAGGTGCGGGGCGACGGTGAGCTTCGAGCTCGCCGGCGTTCGGGTGGGCGGCGGCGATGTTCTGGGGGTTCTGAGCAGGGAGCGGGCGAGGCAAGGAGGGGAAAGTGAAACGGGATTGCTCCTGGTACTGAGGCGTGCGCGAGTTGGAGAGCTGAGGCTCTGCAGCGAGCTGTCCACGGCGACAGCGAGGTGGCGGCCGCAGAGCTCGTCGGGGTGACGTGGTGAGGGGAGGAGAGGTCCAGCGCGAGGGGGAGTGGGTCCTGGAGGTCGCTGGGGTGCCGCGTGGGGCGGCGGGCGAAGCAAGAGGTGGCCTGCGGCCTCCCACGGCGGCGGGCAGCGCTGCTCAGCGCCGGCGGCGGTGAAGCAAAGAGGGAGAGAGGTGGAAGAAGACTGCTGGGTCTTTTTGCAAATTCCAAAAAGTTCAGGGATCCCACTGTGAAACTAAAATAACTTCTAAACTAGGAATCAAATGAAAAAGTGACCAACATGAAAGTTGTTCAACTTTTCAAGATCTACAACTTTGATGTTGTGCAAGAATTGATTTGACCAAAGGCTAAATAGTTATTTTGAAAACATAGGAAGGATTTTGAATTTAATGGACTTTTGTCTTTTCCATTGCAAATTCAGTTTAATTTCAAACTAAAAAGCAAAATTATCTGCCATGTAATGATTACACTAAATTTTACACATAAACCCTCCACAAAAGCAATATTAGCTCTCCCTATTCAAATTAAACTATAGAAAGGACCCTGCAATAAATCATATTTACACAACTACCCTTTTATTTTTACAATAAGTGCTTTTTCAAGCAAATTAAGCACATGATGCATAAAATAAATACAATTCTACTGTGCAGACACCTAGGGTGTCACAGGTTGAACCGGTGCAATTAATGCACAAGTTTGTGCCATGAAGTCGCATCAGAATTTTTCATAATGAACAACCCCGATCCACCCCATTGGACACTAAATTCATCATTCGGTGCATTTAATAGTGATTGGGTGCATTTTGGATTGTTTCGTTACTGCACGAAAGTCGATGCAAAGCGGGCTGAAATGGTAGAATTAATGCACAAGTTCGTGCCATGAAGCCGCGTCAGAATTTTTCAAAACCAATGCATCTGATCCACCCAATTGAACCATAAATTCTTGTTTCGGTGTGTTTTGTAGTGTTAAGGTGCATTTGGCAGTGTTTCGTTAATAGACGAAACTTGGTGCAAAACGGGTTGAAATGGTGCAATTAATGCACAAGTTTGTGCCATGAAGTCGCATCGAAATTTTTCACAATTGACACACCCGATCCCCCTCATTGGAATCTTAACTCATGTATTGGTGCGTTTTGTAGTATTTGGGTGCATTTCGGATTATTTTGTCACTGCATAAAACTCAGTGCAAAACAGACTGAACTGGAGCAATTAATGCAAAAGTTCGTGCCACGAAGTCGCATCAGAATTTTTGGCAGCGAACGAACCCGATCCACTCGTTGGACCGTAAACTCATGTTTTGGTGCGTTTTGTAGTGTTTGGATGCATTTTGTATTCTTTCGTTAATGCACGAAACTCGATGCAAAGTGGGCTGAAATTGTAGAATTAATGCACAAGTTCGTGGCATGAAGTCGCATTGGAATTTTTCGCAACGAACGCACCCGATCCACCCAATTGGACCCTAAACTCATGTTTTGGTGTGTTTCGTAGTGTTTGGGTGCACTTGGCAAGTTTCGTTACTACATGAAACTCGGTAAAAATAGGTTGAACCGGTGCAATTAATGCACAAGTTTGTGCCACGAAGTCGCATCGCAATTTTTCACAAAGAACACACCCGATCCACCCCATTGGACCCTTAATGCAAGTATTGGTGCGTTTTGTAGTGTTTGGGTGCATTTTGTATTGTTTTTTTACTGCACGAAACTCGATGCAAAGTGGGCTGAAATGGTAGAATTAATGCAAAAGTTCGTGGCATGAAGTCGCATTGGAATTTTTCGCAACGAACGCACCCGATCCACCCAATTGGACCCTAAACTCCTGTTTTAGTGTGTTTCATAGTGTTTGAGTGCACTTGGCAAACTTTCATTACTACATGAAAGTCGATAAAAATATGTTGAACCGGTGCAATTAATGCACAAGTTTGTGCCATGAAGTCGCATCGCAATTTTTCACAATGAACACACCTGATCCACCCCATTGGACCCTTAATGCATGTATTGGTGCGTTTTGTAGTGTTTGGGTGCATTTTGGAATGTTTCGTTACTGCACGAAACTCGATGCAAAGTGGGCTGAAATTGTAGAATTAATGCAAAAGTTCGTGGCATGAAGTCGCATTGGAATTTTTCGCAACGAACGCACCCGATCCACCCAATTGGACCCTAAACTCATGTTTTGGTGTGTTTCGTAGTGTTTGGGTGCACTTGGCAAAGTTTCGTTACTACATGAAACTCGGTGCAAAATAGGTTGAACCGGTGCAATTAATGCACAAGTTTGTGCCATGAAGTCGCATCGGAATTTTTCACAATGAGCACACCCGATCCACCCCATTGGACCCTTAATGCATGTATTGGTGCGTTTTGTAGCGTTTCGGTGCATTTTGGATGGTTTCATTACTGCATGAAACTCGGTGCAAAACGGGCTGAACTGGAGCAATTAATGCAAAAGTTCGTGCCATGAAGTTGCATCAGAATTTTTTGCAGCGAACCCACCCGATCCACCCCATTGGACGCTAAACTCATGTTTTGGTGTGTTTTGTAGTGTTTGGGTACATTTGGGATTCTTTCGTTACTGCACGAAACTCGATGCAAAGTGGGATGAAATAGTAGAATTAATGCACAAGTTCGTGGCATAAAATCGCATTGGAAGTTTTCGCAACGAATGCACCCGATACTCCCAATTGGACCCTAAACTCCTGTTTTTGTGTGGTCATAGTGTTTGGGTGCATTTGGCAATCTTTCGTTACTACATGAAACTCGGTGCAAAATAGGTTGAACTATTGCAATTAATGCTCAAGTTTGTGCCATGAAGTCGCATTGGAATTTTTCGCAATGAACACACCTGATCCAACCAAGTGGACCCTAAACTCTTGTTTTGCTGCGTTCCGTAGCATTTCAATGCATTTGGCAATGTTTCGATACTGCACGGAACTCGGTGCAAAATGGGTTAAACTTGTGCAATTAATGCACAAGTTTGTGCCATGAAGTCGTATTAGAATTTTCCGTAACGAACGCACCTGATCCACAACATTGGACCCTAAACTCATGTTTTGGTGTGTTTCGTAGTCTTTCGGTGCTTTTGTCAATGTTTCGTTACTACACGAAACTTGGTGCAAAATGGGTTGAACTGGTGTAATCAATGCACAAGTTTGTGCCATAAAGTCACATCAGAATTTCTCACAACAAATGCACCCAATCCACCCCATTGGACCCTAAACTCATGTTTTGGAGCATTTCTTAGTTTTGGGTGCATTTGGCAATGTTTCATTACTACACGAAACTCGGTGCAAAATGGATTGAACTGGTGCAATTAATGGACAAGTTTGTGCTATGAAGTTGAATCGGAAATTTTTCGCAACGAACGCACCTAATCCACCCCATTGGACCCTAAACTCATGATTTGGTGCATTTCATAGTGTTTGGGTGCATTTTGCATTGTTTCGTTACTGCACGAAAGTCGATGCAAAAGTAGGCTGAAATGGTAGAATTAGTGCACAAGTTCGTGCCATGAAGCCGCATCAGAATTTTTGAAAACAAACACATCCGATCCACCCAATTGAACCTTGAACTCATGTTTTTGTGTGTTTTGTAGTGTTAAGGTGCGTTTGACAATGTTTCGTTAATAGACAAAACTTGGTGCAAAATGGGTTGAAATGGTGCAAATAATGCACAAGTTTGTGCCATGAAGTCGCATCGGAATTTTTCACAATTGACACACCCGATCCCCCTCATTGGAATCTTAACTCATGTATTGGTGCGTTTTGTAGAATTTGGGTGCATTTTTTATTGTTTCGTTATTGCATGAAACTCGGTGCAAAACGGGCTGAACTGGAGCAATTAATGCAAAAGTTCATGCCACGAAGTCGCATCGGAATTTTTGGCAGCGAATGCACCCGATCCACCCCATTGAACCGTAAACTCATGTTTTGGTACTTTTTGTAGTGTTTGGGTGCATTTTGGATTCTTTCGTTAATGCACGAAACTCGATGCAATGTGGTCTGAAATGGTAGAATTAATGCACAAGTTCGTGGCAAGAAGTCGCATTGGAATATATCGGAACGAATGCACCAGATCCACCCAATTGGACCCTAAACTCTTGTTTTACTGTGTTTCGTAGTGTTTGGGTGCACTTGGCAAAGTTTCGTTACTACATGAAACTCGGTGCAAAATAGGTTGAACCGGTGCAACTAATGCACAAGTTTGTGCCACGAAGTCGCATCAGAACTTTTTACAATGAACACACCCGATCCACCCCATTGGACCCTAAATGCATGTATTGGTACATTTTGTAGTGTTTGGGTGCATTTTGGATTGTTTCATTACTGCATGAAACTCGGTGCAAAACGGGCTGAACTGGAGCAATTAATGCAAAAGTTCGTGCCACGAAGTCGCATCAGAATTTTTTGCAGCGAACCCACCCGATCCACCCCATTGGACCCTAAACTCATGTTTTGGTGCGTTTTGTAGTGTTTGGGTGCATTTTGGATTGTTTCATTACTACACAAAACTCGATGCAAAGTGGGCTGAAATAGTAGAATTAATGCACAAGTTCGTGGCATGAAATCGCAATGGAAGGTTTCACAACGAATGCACCCGATAATCCCAATCGGAGCCTAAACTCCTGTTTTGGTGTGTTTGAAAGTGTTTGGGTGCATTTGGCAATCTTTCGTTACTACACGAAACTCGGTGCAAAATAGGTTAAACTGGTGTAATTAATGCTGAAGTTTGTGCCATTAAGTCGCCTTAGAATTTTTCACAATGAACACACCTGATCCAACCCAGTGGACCCTAAACTCTTGTTTTGCTGCAAATCGTAGCATTTCAGTGCATTTGTCAATGTTTCGATACTACACGGAACTCGGTGCAAAATGGGTTGAACTTGTGCAATTAATGCACAAGTCTGTGCCATGAAGTCGCATTAGAATTTTTCCCAACGAAGCACCCGATCCACCCCATTGAACCTTAAACACATATTTTGGTGCGTTTCGTAGTCTTTCAGTGCTTTTGTCAATGTTTCATTACTACACGAAACTCGGTGCAAAATGGGTTGAACTTGTGCAATTAATGCACAAGTCTGTGCCATGAAGTCGCATTAGAATTTTTCCCAACGAAGCACCCGATCCACCCCATTGAACCTTAAACACATATTTTGGTGCGTTTCGTAGTCTTTCAGTGCTTTTGTCAATGTTTCATTACTACACGAAACTCGGTGCAAAATGGGTTGAACTGGTGCAATTAATGGACAAGTTTGTGCTATGAAGTCGCATCGGAAATTTTTCTCAGCAAATGCACCCGATCCACCCCATAGCACCCTAAACTCATGATTTGGTGCATTTCATAATGTTTGGGTGCATTTTGGATTGTTTCGTTACTGCACGAAAGCCGATGCAAAGCCGGCTGAAATGGTAGAATTAATGCACAAGTTCGTGCCATGAAGCCGCTTCAGAATTTATCAAAACGAACGCATCTGATCCACCCAATTGAACCCGAAACTCATGTTTCGGTGTGTTTCGTAGTGTTAAGGTGAATTTGGCAATGTTTCGTTAATAGACGAAACTCGGTGCAAAACGGGTTGAAATGGTGCAATTAATGCACAAGTTTGTGCCATGAAGTCGCATCGGAATTTTTCACAATTGACAAACCCGATCCCCTTCATTGGAATTTTAACTCATGTATTAGTGCGTTTTGTAGTATTTGGGTGCATATTGGATTGTTTTGTTAATGCACGAAACTCAATGCAAAGTGGGCTGAAATTGTAGAATTAATGCACAAGTTCGTGGCATGAAGTCGCATTGGAATTTTTTGCAACGAACGCACCCGATCCACCCAATTGGACCCTAAACTCATGTTTTGGTGTGTTTCGTAGTGCTTGGGTGCACTTGGCAAAGTTTCGTTACTACATGAAACTCGATGCAAAATAGGTTGAACGGGTGCAATTAATGCACAAGTTTGTGCCATGAAGTCGCATCGGAATTTTTCACAATGAACACACCCGATCCACCCCATTGGACCTTTAATGCATGTATTGGTGCGTTTTGTAGTGTTTGGGTGCATTTTGGAAGGTTTCATTACTGCATGAAACTCGGTGCAAAACGGGTTGAACTGGAGCAATTAATGCAAAAGTTCGTGCCACGATGTCGCCTCGGAATTTTTTGCAGCGAACCTGTGACATCCCGACCCTAGGGCTTAATAGGATTGATAGAATACTCATGTCAATAAGTTGAAACTTTTTTTTCCGAAAGTCGGTCTCGAAAGAACAACAAAGTTAAGCGTGTTTGGCCCGGAGCAATTTCGGGATGGGTAACCGACCGGAAAATACTTCACGGGTGTGCACGAGTGAGGACAAAGTGTGCAGAAATGACATGTGTTGGTCTGTGAGGATAGTCTATGTCCTAAAAAGCAGCCAGATGTAAGCGGGCCCAGCCTCGAGGAGGCGGGACGTTACAGAACCCACCCGATCCACACCATTGGACCCTAAACTCATGTTTTGGTGCGCTTTGTAGTGTTTGGGTGCATTTTGGATTGTTTCGTTACTGCACCAAACTCGAAGCAAAGTGGGCTGAAATGGTAGAATTAATGCACAAGTTCGTGGCATGAAATCGCATTGGAAGTTTTGGCAACGAATGCACCCGATACACCCAATTGGACCCTAAACTCCTGTTTTGGTGTGTTTCATAGTGTTTGTGTGCATTTGGCAATATTTTGTTACTACACGAAACTCGGTGCAAAATAGGTTGAACTGGTGCAATTAATGCACAAGTTTGTGCCATGAAGTTGCATCAGAATTTTTCACAATGAACACCCCCGATCCACCCCACTGGACCCTAAATTCATGATTCGGTGCATTTCATAGTGTTTGGGTGCATTTTGGATTGTTTCGTTACTGCACGAAAGTCGATGCAAAGCGGGCTGAAATGGTAGAATTAATGCACAAGTTCGTGCCATGAAGCCACGTCATAATTTTTCAAAACGAATGCATCTGATCCACCCAATTGAACCCTAAACTCATGTTTCGGTGTCTTTCGTAGTGTTAAGGTGCATTTGGCACTGTTTCGTTAATAGACGAAACTCGGTGCAAAACGGGTTGAATTGGTGCAATTAATGCACAAGTTTGTGCCATGAAGTAGCATCGCAATTTTTCACAACTGACACACCCAATCCCCCTCATTGGAATCTTAACTCATGTATTGCTGCGTTTTGTAGTATTTGGGTGCATTTCGGATTGTTTCGTTACTACATGTAACTCGGTGCAAAACGGGCTGAACTGGAGCAATTAATGCGAAAGTTCGTGCCACGAAGTCGCATCGGAATTTTGAGCAGCGAACCCACCCGATCCACCCCATTGGACCCTAAACTCATGTTTTGGTGCGTTTTGTAGTGTTTGGGTGCATTTTGGATTCTTTCATTACTGCACGAAACTCGATGCAAAGTGGGCTGAAATAGTAGAATTAATGCACAAGTTCGTGGCATAAAATCGCATTGGAAGTTTTCGCAACGAATGCTCCCGATACTCCCAATTGGACCCTAAACTCCTATTTTGGTGTGTTTCATAGTGTTTTGGTGCATTTGGCAATCTTTCGTTACTACATGAAACTCGGTGCAAAATAGGTTGAACTATTGTAATTAATGCTCAAGTTCGTGCCATGTAGTCGCATTGGAATTTTCGCAATGAACACACCTGATCCAACCAAGTGGACCCTAAACTCTTGTTTTGCTGCGTTCCGTAGCATTTCAGTGCATTTGGCAATGTTTCGATACTACACAGAACTCAGTGCAAAATGGGTTGAACTTGTGCAATTAATGCACAAGTTTGTGCCATGAAGTCGTATTAGAATTTTTTGTAACGAACGCACCTGATCCACCCCATTGGACCCTAAGCTCATGTTTTGGTGCGTTTCGTTGTCTTTCTGTGCTTTTGTCAATGTTTCGTTACTACACGAAACTTGGTGGAAAATGGGTTCAACTGGTGCAATCAATGCACAAGTTTGTGCCATAAAGTCACATCAGAATTTCTCGCAACAAACGCACCCAATCCACCCCATTGGACCGTAAACTCATGTTTTGGAGCATTTCTTAGTTTTGGGCGCATTTGGCAATGTTTCATTACTACACGAAACTAGGTGCAAAACGGGTTGAAATGGTGCAATTAATGCAAAAGTTTGTGCCATGAAGTCCCATCGGAATTTTTCACAATTGACACACCCGATCCCCCTCATTGGAATCTTAACTCATTTATTGGTGCATTTTGTAGTATTTGCGTGCATTTTTTATTGTTTCGTTATTGCATGAAACTCGGTGCAAAACGGGCTGAACTGGAGCAATTAATGCAAAAGTTCATGCCACGAAGTCGCATCGGAATTTTTGGCAGCGAATGCACCCGTTCCACCCCATTGGACCGTAAGCTCATGTTATGGTACTTTTTTATAGTGTTTGGGTGCATTTTGGATTCTTTCGTTAATGCACAAAACTCGATGCAATGTGGTCTGAAATGGTAGAATTAATGCACAAGTTCGTGGCATGAAGTCGCATTGGAATTTATCGCAACGAATGCACCAGATCCACCCAATTGGACCCTAAACTCATGTTTTACTGTGTTTCGTAGTGTTTAGGTGCACTTGGCAAAGTTTCATTACTACATGAAACTCGGTGCAAAATAGGTTGAACCGGTGCAACTAATGCACAAGTTTGTGCCATGAAGTCGCATCGGAACTTTTTACAATGAACACACCCGATCCACCCCATTGGACCCTAAATGCATGTATTGGTGCATTTTGTAGTGTTTGGGTGCATTTTGGATTGTTTCATTACTGTATGAAACTCGGTGCAAAACGGGCTGAACTGGAGCAATTAGTGTAAAAGTTCAAGCCACGAAGTCGCATCAGAATTTTTTGCAGCGAACCCACCCGATCCACCCCATTGGACCCTAAACTCATGTTTTTGTGCGTTTTGTAGTGTTTGGGTGCATTTTGGATTGTTTCATTACTGCACGAAACTCGATGCAAAGTGGGCTGAAATAGTAGAATTAATGCACAAGTTCGTGGCATGAAATCGCATTGGAAGTTTTCGCAACGAATGCACCTGATACTCCCAATCGGAGCCTAAACTCCTGTTTTGGTGTGTTTCATAGTGTTTAGGTGCATTTGGCAATCTTTCGTTACTACACGAAACTCGGTGCAAAATAGGTTGAACTGGTGCAATTAATGCTGAAGTTCTTGCCATGAAGTCGCCTTAGAATTTTTCACAATGAACACACCTGATCCAACCCAGTGGACCCTAAACTCTTGTTTTGCTGCATTTCGTAACATTTCAGTGCATTTGACAATGTTTCGACACTACACGGAACTCGGTGCAAAATGGGTTGAACTTGTGCAATTAATGCACAAGTTTATGCCATGAAGTCGCCTTTGAATTTTTCGCAACGAAGCACCCAATCCACCCCATTGGACCTTAAACTCATGTTTTGGTGCGTTTCGTAGTCTTTTAGTGTTTTTGTCCATGTTTCGTTACAACACGAAACTTGGTGCAAAATTGGTTGAACTGGTGCAATCAATGCACAAGTTTGTGCCATAAAGTCGCATTGGAATTTCTCGCAACGAACACACCCAATCCACCCCATTGGACCCTAAACTCATGTTTTGGAGCATTTCTTAGTGTTGGGTGCATTTGGCAATGTTTCATTACTACACGAAACTCGGTGCAAAATGGGTTGAACTGGTGCAATTAATGGACAAGTTTATGCTATGAAGTCGCATCGGAAATTTTTCTCAGTGAATGCACCCAATCCACCCCATTGGACCCTAAACTCATGATTTGGTGCATTTCATAATGTTTGGGTGCATTTTGCATTATTTCGTTACTGCACGAAAGCTATTGCAAAGCTGGCTGAAATGGTAGAATTAATGCACAAGTTCGTGCCATGAAGCCGCTTCAGAATTTATCAAAACGAACGCATCCGATCCATCCAATTGAACCATAAACTCATGTTTCGGTGTGTTAAGGTGCATTTGGCAATGTTTCGTTAATAGACGAAACTCGGTGTAAAACGGGTTGAAATGGTGCAATTAAGGCACAAGTTTGTGCCATGAAGTCGCACCGGAATTTTTCACAATTGACAAACCCGATACCCTTCATTGGAATCTTAACTCATGTATGAGTGTGTTTTGTAGTATTTGGGTGCATATTGGATTGTTTAGTTAATGCACGAAACTCAATGCAAAGTGGGCTGAAATGGTAGAAAAAATGCACAAGTTCGTGGCATGAAGTCGCATTGGAATTATTTGCGCAACGAATGCACCCGATCCACCCAATAGAACGCTAAACTCATGTTTCGGTGTGTTTCGTAGTGTTAAGGTGCCTTTGGCAATGTTTCGTTAATAGATGAAACTCGGTAAAAAACGGGTTGAAATGGTGCAATCAATGCACAAGTTTGTGCCATGAAGCCGCATCGGAATTTTTCACAATTAACAAACCCGATCCCCTTCATTGGAATCTTAACTCATGTATTAGTGCGTTTTGTAGTATTTGGGTGCATATTGGATTGTTTCGTTAATGCACGAAACTCGATGCAAAGTGGGCTGAAATGGTAGAAATAATGCACAAGTTCATGGCATGAAGTCGCATTGGAATTTTTCGCAACGAACGCACCCGATCCACCCAATTGGACCCTAAACTCATGCTTTGGTGTGTTTCGTACTGTTTGGGTGCACTTGGCAAAGTTTCGTTACTGCATGAAACTCGATGCAAAATAGGTTGAACCGGTGCAATTAATGCACAAGTTTGTGCCATGAAGTCGCATCGAAATTTTTCACAATGAACACACCCGATCCACCCCATTGGACCCTTAACGCATGTATTGGTGCGTTTTGTAGTGTTTGGGTGCATTTTGGATGGTTTCATTACTGCATGAAACTCGGTGCAAAACGGGCTGAACTAGAGCAATTAATGCAAAAGTTCGTGCCACGAAGTCGCATCGGAATTTTTCGCAACGAACGCACCAGATCCACCCAATTGGACCCTAAACTCCTATTTTTGTGTGTTTCATAGTGTTTGGGTGCATTTGGCAATCTTTCGTTACTACATGAAACTCGGTGCAAAATAGGTTGAACTATTGCAATTAATGCTCAAGTTCATGCCATGAAGTCGCATTAGAATTTTTCGCAATGAACACACCTGATCCAACCAAGTGGACCCTAAACTCTTGTTTTGCTGCGTTCCATAGCATTTCAGTGCATTTGGCAATGTTTCGATACTACACGGAACTCGGTGCAAAATGGGTTGAACTTGTGAAATTAATGCACAAGTTTGTGCCATGAAGTCGTATTAGAATTTTTAGTTACGAACGCACCTGATCCACCCCATTGGACCCTAAACTCATGTTTTAGTGCGTTTCGTAGTCTTTCTGTGCTTTTGTCAATGTTTCGTTACTACACGAAACTTGGTGGAGAATGGGTTGAACTGGTGCAATCATTGCACAAGTTTGTGCCATAAAGTCACATCAGAATTTCTCGCAACAAACTCACCCAATCCACCCCATTGGACCCTAAACTCATGTTTTGGAGCATTTCTTAGTTTTGGGCGCATTTGGCAATGTTTCATTACTACACGAAACTCGGTGCAAAATGGATTGAACGTGTGCAATTAATGGACAAGTTTGTGCTATGAAGTTGAATCAGAAATTTTCGAAACAAACGCACATGATCCACCCCTTGGGACTCTAAACTCATGATTTGGTGCATTTCACAGTGTTTGGGTACATTTTGCATTGTTTCGTTACTGCACGAAAGTCGATGCAAAGTTGGCTGAAATGGTAGAATTAATGCACAAGTTCGTGCCATGAAGCCGCGTCAGAATTTTTCAAAACGAACGCATCCGATCCACCCAATTGAACCCTGAACTCATGTTTTGGTGTGTTTCGTAGTGTTAAGGTGCATTTGACAATGTTTCGTTAATAGACAAAACTCGGTGCAAAACGGGATGGAATGGTGCAATTAATGCACAAGTTTGTGCAATGAAGTCGCATCGGAATTTTCCACAATTGACACACCCGATCCCCCTCATTGGAATCTTAACTCATGTATTGGTGTGTTTTGTATTATTTGGGTGCATTTTTGATTGTTTCATTATTGCTTGAAACTCGGTGCAAAACGGGCTGAACTGGAGCAATTAATGCAAAAGTTCATGCCACGAAGTCGCATCAGAATTTTTGGTAGCAAATGCACCCGATCCACCCCATTGGACTGTAAACTCATGTTTTGGTACTTTTTGTAGTGTTTGGGTGCATTTTGGATTCTTTCGTTAATGCATGAAACTCGATGCAATGTGGTCTGAAATGGTAGAATTAATGCACAAGTTCATGGCATGAAGTCGCATTAGAATTTATCGCAACGAATGCACCAGATCCACCCAATTTGACCCTAAACTCATGTTTTGGTGTGTTTCGTAGTGTTTGGGTGCACTTGGCAAAGTTTCGTTTCTACATGAAACTCGTTGCAAAATAGGTTGAACCGTTGCAACTAATGCACAAGTTTGTGCCATGAAGTCGCATCGGAACTTTTTACAATGAACACACCCGATCCACCCCATTGGACCCTAAATGCATGTATTGGTGCATTTTGTAGTGTTTGGGTGCATTTTGGATTGTTTCATTACTGCATGAAACTCGGTGCAAAACGGGCTGAACTGGAGCAATTAATGCAAAAGTTCGTGCCACGAAGTCGCATCGGAATTTTTTGCAGCGAACCCACCCGATCCACCCCATTGGACCCTGAACTCATGTTTTGGTGCGTTTTGTAGTGTTTGGGTGCATTTTGGATTGTTTCATTACTACACGAAACTCGATGCAAAGTGGGCTGAAATAGTAGAATTAATGCACAAGTTCGTGGCATGAAATCGCATTAGAATTTTTCGCAACGAATGCACCCGATACTCCCAATCGGAGCCTAAACTCCTGTTTTGGTGTGTTTCATAGTGTTTGGGTGCATTTGGCAATCTTTCGTTACTACACGAAACTCGGTGCCAAATAGGTTGAACTGGTGCAATTAATGCTGAAGTTCGTGCCATGAAGTCGCCTTAGAATTTTTCACAATGAACACACCTGATCCAACCCAGTGGACCCTAACTCTTATTTTGCTGCATTTCATAGCATTTCAGTGCATTTGGCAATGTTTCGATACTACACGGAACTCGGTGCAAAATGGGTTGAACTTGTGCAATTAATGCACAAGTTTGTGCCACGAAGTCACGTTAGAATTTTTTGCAACGAAGCACACGATCCACCTCATTGGACCTTAAACTCATATTTTGGTGCGGTTCGTAGTCTTTCAGTGTTTTTGTCAATATTTCGTACTACACGAAACGTGGTGCAAAATTTGTGGAACTCGTGCAATCAATCCACAAGTTTGTGCCATAAAGTCGCATCGGAATTTCTCGCAACGAACACACCCAATCCACCCCATTGGACCCTAAACTCATGTTTTGGAGCATTTCCTAGTGTTGGGTGCATTTGGCAATGTTTCATTACTACACGAAACTCGGTGCAAAATGGGTTGAACTGGTGCAATTAATGGACAAGTTTGTGCTATGAAGTCGCATCGGAAATTTTTCTCAGCGAATGCACCCGATCCACCCCATTGGGCCCTAAACTCATGATTTGGTGCATTTCATAATGTTTGGGTGCATTTTGAATTGTTTCATTACTGCACGAAAGCCAATGCAAAGCTGGCTGAAATGGTAGAATTAATGCACAAGTTCGTGCCATGAAGCCGCTTCAGAATTTATCAAAACGAACGCATCCGATCCACCTAATTGAACCCTAAACTCATGTTTCGGTGTGTTTCGTAGTGTTAAGGTGCATTTGGCAATGTTTCGTTAATAGACGAAACTCGGTGCAAAACGGGTTGACATGGTGCAATTAATGCACAAGTTTGTGCCATGAAGTCGCATCGGAATTTTACACAATTGACAATCCGATACCCTTCATTGGAATCTTAACTCATGTATTAGTGCGTTTTGTAGTATTTGGGTGCATATTGGATTGTTTCATTAATGCACGAAACTCGATGCAAAGTGGGCTGAAATGGTAGAATTAATGCACAAGTTCGTGGCATGAAGTCGCATTGGAATTTTTCGCAACGAACGCACCCGATCCACCCAATTGGACCCTAAACTCATGTTTTGGTGTGTTTCGTAGTGTTTGGGTGCACTTGGCAATGTTTCGTTACTGCATGAAACTCGGTGCAAAATAGGTTGAACCGGTGCAATTAATGCACAAGTTTGTGCCATGAAGTCGCATCGGAATATTTCACAATGAACACACCCGATCCACCCCATTGGACCCTTAATGCATGTATTGGTGTGTTTTGTAGTGTTTGGGTGCATTTTGTATGGTTTCATTACTGCATGAAACTCGGTGCAAAACGGGCTAAACTGGATCAATTAATGCAAAAGTTGGTGCCACAAAGTCGCATCGGAATTTTTTGAAGCGAACCTGTGACATCCCGACCTAGGGCTTAATAGGATTGATAGAATACACATGTCAATAAGTTGCAACTTTTTTTCCGAAAGTCGGTCTCGAAAGAACTCCGTAGTTAAGCGTGTTGGCCCGGAGCGATTTCGGGATGGCAAACCGACCGGGAAATACTTCCCGGGTGTGCACGAGTGAGGACAAAGTGTGCAGAAAAGACATGTGTTGGTCTGTGAGGATAGTCTATGTCCTAGAAAGCAGCCAAATGTAAGCGGGCCCAGCCTCGAGGAGGCGGGACGTTACAGAACCCACCCGATCCACCCCACTGGACCCTAAACTCATGTTTTGGTGTGCTTTGTAGTGTTTGGGTGCATTTTGGACTGTTTAGTTACTGCACCAAACTCGAAGCAAAGTGGGCTGAAATGGTAGAATTAATGAACAATTTCGTGGCATGAAATCGCATTGGAAGTTTTGGCAACGAATGCACCCGATACACCCAATTGGACCCTAAACTCCTGTTTTGGTGTGTTTCATAGTGTTTGGGTGCATTTGGCAATATTTTGTTACTACACGAAACTCGGTGCAAAATAGGTTGAACCGGTGCAATTAATGCACAAGTTTGTGCCATGAAGTCGCATCGGAATTTTTCACAATGAACACCCCCGATCCACCCCATTGGACCCTAAATTCATGATTCGGTGCATTTCATAGTGTTTGGGTGCATTTTGGATTGTTTCGTTACTGCACGAAAATCGATGCAAAGCGGGCTGAAATGGTAGAATTAATGCACAAGTTCGTGCCATGAAGCCACGTCATAATTTTTCAAAACGAATGCATCTGATCCACCCAATTGAACCCTAAACTCATGTTTCGGTGTGTTTCGTAGTGTTAAGGTGCATTTGGTAGTGTTTCGTTAATAGACGAAACTCGGTGCAAAACGGGTTGAAATGGTGCAATTAATGCACAAGTTTGTGCCATGAAGTCGCATCGGAATTTTTCACAACTGACACACCCGATCCCCCTCATTGGAATCTTAACTCATGTATTGGTGCGTTTTGTAGTATTTGGGTGCATTTCGGATTGTTTTGTTACTGCATGTAACTCGGTGCAAAACGGGCTGAACTGGAGCAATTAATGCGAAAGTTCGTGCCACGAAGCCGCATCGGAATTTTGTGCAGCGAACTCACCCGATCCACCCCATTGGACCCTAAACTCATGTTTTGGTGTGTTTTGTAGTGTTTGTGTGCATTTTGGATTCTTTCATTACTGCACGAAACTCGATGCAAAGTGGGCTGAAATAGTAGAATTAATGCACAAGTTCGTGGCATAAAATCGCATTCGAAGTTTTCGCAACGAATGCACCCGATACTCCCAATTGGACCCTAAACTCCTGTTTTGGTGTGTTTCATAGTGTTTGGGTGTATTTGGCAATCTTTCGTTACTACATGAAACTCGGTGCAAAATAGGTTGAACTATTGCAATTAATGCTCAAGTTCATGCCATGAAGTCGCATTGGAATTTTTCGCAATGAACACACCTGATCCAACCAAGTGGACCCTAAACTCTTGTTTTGCTGCGTTCCGTAGCATTTCAGTGCATTTGGCAATGTTTCGATACTACACGAAACTCGGTGCAAAATGGATTGAACTGGTGCAATAAATGGACAAGTTTGTGCTATGAAGTTGAATCGGAAATTTTTCAAAACGAACGCACCCGATCCACCCCATTGGACCCTAAACTCATGATTTGGTGCATTTCATAGTGTTTGGGTGCATTTTGCATTGTTTCGTTACCGCACGAAAGTCGATGCAAAGTTGGCTGAAATGGTAGAATTAATGCACAAGTTCGTGCCATGAAGCCGCTTCAGAATTTATCAAAACGAACGCATCCGATCCACCCAATTGAACCCTAAACTCATGTTTTGGTGTGTTTCGTAGTGTTAAGGTGCATTTGGCAATGTTTCGTTAATAGACGAAACTCGGTGCAAAATGGGTTGAAATGGTGCAATTAATGCACAAGTTTGTGCCATGAAGTCACATCGGAATTTTCACAATTGACAAACGCGATCCCCTTCATTGGAATCTTAACTCATGTATTGGTGCGTTTTGTAGTATTTGGGTGCATATTGGATTGTTTCGTTATTGCATGAAACTCGGTGCAAAACGGGCTGAACTAGAGCAATTAATGCAAAAGTTAATGCCACGAAGTCACATCGGAATTTTTGGCAGCGAACGCACCCAATGCACTCCATTGGACTGTAAACTCATGCTTTGGTGCTTTTTGTAGTGTTTGGGTGCATTTTGGATTCTTTCGTTAATGCACGAAACTCGATGCAAAGTGGGCTGAAATGGTAGAATTAATGCACAAGTTCGTGGCATGAAGTCGCATTGGAATTTATTGCAGCGAATACACCAGATCCACCTAATTGGACCCTAAACTCATGTGTTTGGTGTGCTTCGTACTGTTTGGGTGCACTTGGCAAAGTTTCGTTACTACATGAAACTCGGTGTAAAATAGGATGAACTAGTGCAATTAATGCACAAGTTTGTGCCATGAAGTCGCATCGGAATTTTTTACAATGAACACACCTGATCCACCACATTGGACCATAAATGCATGTATTGGTGTGTTTTGTAGTGTTTGGGTGCATTTTGGATTGTTTCATTACTGCATGAAACTCGGTGCAAAACGGGCTGAACTAAAGCAATTAATGCAAAAGTTCGTGCCACGAATTCGCATCGAAATTTTTTGCCATGAATTGACCCGATCCACCCCATTGGACCCTAAACTCTTGTTTTGGTGTGTTTCGTAGTGTTTGGGTGCATTTGGCAATCATTTGTTACTACACAAAACTTGGTGCAAAATAGGTTGAACCGGTGCAATTAACGCACAAGTACGTGCCATGAAGTCGCCTTGGAATTTTTCGCAATGAACACACCCGATCCAACCAAGTGGACCCTAAACTCTTGTTTTATTGCGTTGCGTAGCATTTCGGTGCATTTGGCAATGTTTTGATACTACACGAAACTCGGTGCATTTGGCAATGTTTCGATACTACATGAAGTCGCATTGGAATTTTTCGCAACGAACGCACCCGATCCACTCCATTGGACCCTAAATTCATGTTTTTGTGTGTTTCGTAGTATTTGGGTGTCCTTGTCAATGTTTCATTACTACACAAAACTTGGTGCAAAACGGGTTGAACTGGTGCAATCAATGCACAAGTTTGTGCCATAAAGTCGCATCGGAATTTTTCACAACGAACACACCCAATCCACCCCATTGGACCCTAAACACATGTTTTGGAGCATTTCTTAGTTTTGGGTGCATTTGGCAATGTTTCATCACTACACAAAACTCGGTGCAAAATGGGTTGAACTGGTGCCATTAATGGACAAGTTTGTGCTACGAAGTCGCATCGGAAAATTTTCACAACAAACTCACCCGATCCACCCCATTGGACCCTAAACTCATGATTTGGTGCATTTCATAGTGTTTGGGTGCATTTTGGATTGTTTCGTTACTGCACGAAAGTCGATGCAAAGCGGGCTGAAATGGTAGAGTTAATGCACAAGTTCGTGCCATGAAGCCGCGTCAGAATTTTTCAAAATGAACGCACACGATCCACCCAATTGAACCCTAAACTCATGTTTTGGTGTGTTTCGTATTGTTTGGGTGCATTTGGCAATGTTTCGTTAATAGACGAAACTCGGTGCAAAACGGGTTGAAATGGTGCAATTAATGCACCAGTTTGTGCCATGAAGTCGCATCGGAATTTTTCACAATTGACACACCCGATCCCCCTCATTGGAATCTTAACTCATGTATTGGTGCGTTTTGTAGTATTTGGGTGCATTTTGGATTGTTTCGTTACTGCATGAAACTCGGTGCAAAACAGGCTGAACTGGAGCAATTAATGCAAACGTTCGTGCCACGAAATCGCATCGGAATTTTTGGCAGCGAACGCACCCGATCCACCCCATTGGACCGTAAACTCATGTGTTGGGTGTATTTGGCAATGTTTCATTACTACACGAAACTCGGTGCAAAATAGGTTGAACTGGTGCAATTAATGGACAAGGTTGTGCTATGAAGTCGCCTAGGATATTTTTCGCAACGAACGCACCCGATACACCCCATTGGACCGTAAACTCGTGATTTGGTGCATTTCATAGTGTTTGGGTGCATTTTGGATTGTTTCGTTACTGCACGAAAGTGGATGCAATGCGGGCTGAAATGGTAGAATTAATGCACAAGTTCATGCCATGAAGCCGCGTCAGAATTTTTCAAAACGAACGCATCTGACCACCCAATTGATCCCTAAACTCATGTTTTGGTGTGTTTCGAAGTGTTTGGGTGCATTTGGCAACCGTTAATAGACGAAACTCGGTGCAAATCGGGTTGAAATGGTGCAATTAATGCACAAGTTTGTAACATGAAGTCGCATCGGAATTTTTCACAATTGACACACCCGATCCCCCTCATTGGAATCTTAACTCATGTATTGGTTCGTTTTGTAGTATTTGGGTGCACTTTGGGTTGTTTCGTTACTGCATGAAACTCGGTGCAAATCAGGCTGAACTAGAGCAATTAATGCAAAAGTTCATGCCACGAATTCGCATCAGATTTTTTTTGCAGCAAATCCACCCCATTTGACCCTAAACTCATGTTTTGGTGCGTTTCATAGTGTTTGGGTGCATTTGGCAATCTTTCGTTACTACACAAAACTTGGTGCAAGATAGGTTGAACCGGTGCAATTAACGCACAAGTTCGTGCCATGAAGTCGCCTTGGAATTTTTCGCAATGAACACACCCGATCCAACCAAGTGGACCCTAAACTCTTGTTTTATTGCGTTGCGTAGCATTTCGGTGCATTTGGCAATGTTTTGATACTACACGAAACTCGGTGCATTTGGCAATGTTTCGATACTACATGAAGTCGCATTGGAATTTTTCGCAACGAACGCACCCGATCCACTCCATTGGACCCTAAATTCATGTTTTTGTGTGTTTCGTAGTGTTTGGGTGTCCTTGTCAATGTTTCATTACTACACAAAACTTGGTGCAAAACGGGTTGAACTGGTGCAATCAATGCACAAGTTTGTGCCATAAAGTCGCATCGGAATTTTTCACAACGAACACACCCAATCCACCCCATTGGACCCTAAACACATGTTTTGGAGCATTTCTTAGTTTTGGGTGCATTTGGCAATGTTTCATCACTACACAAAACTCGGTGCAAAATGGGTTGAACTGGTGCCATTAATGGACAAGTTTGTGCTACGAAGTCGCATCGGAAAATTTTCACAACAAACTCACCCGATCCACCCCATTGGACCCTAAACTCATGATTTGGTGCATTTCATAGTGTTTGGGTGCATTTTGGATTGTTTCGTTACTGCACGAAAGTCGATGCAAAGCGGGCTGAAATGGTAGAGTTAATGCACAAGTTCGTGCCATGAAGCCGCGTCAGAATTTTTCAAAATGAACGCACACGATCCACCCAATTGAACCCTAAACTCATGTTTTGGTGTGTTTCGTATTGTTTGGGTGCATTTGGCAATGTTTCGTTAATAGACGAAACTCGGTGCAAAACGGGTTGAAATGGTGCAATTAATGCACCAGTTTGTGCCATGAAGTCGCATCGGAATTTTTCACAATTGACACACCCGATCCCCCTCATTGGAATCTTAACTCATGTATTGGTGCGTTTTGTAGTATTTGGGTGCATTTTGGATTGTTTCGTTACTGCATGAAACTCGGTGCAAAACAGGCTGAACTGGAGCAATTAATGCAAACGTTCGTGCCACGAAATCGCATCGGAATTTTTGGCAGCGAACGCACCCGATCCACCCCATTGGACCGTAAACTCATGTGTTGGGTGTATTTGGCAATGTTTCATTACTACACGAAACTCGGTGCAAAATAGGTTGAACTGGTGCAATTAATGGACAAGGATGGTGCTATGAAGTCGCCTAGGATATTTTTCGCAACGAACGCACCCGATACACCCCATTGGACCGTAAACTCGTGATTTGGTGCATTTCATAGTGTTTGGGTGCAGTTTTGGATTGTTTCGTTACTGCACGAAAGTGGATGCAATGCGGGCTGAAATGGTAGAATTAATGCACAAGTTCATGCCATGAAGCCGCGTCAGAATTTTTCAAAACGAACGCATCTGACCACCCAATTGATCCCTAAACTCATGTTTTGGTGTGTTTCGAAGTGTTTGGGTGCATTTGGCAACCGTTAATAGACGAAACTCGGTGCAAATCGGGTTGAAATGGTGCAATTAATGCACAAGTTTGTAACATGAAGTCGCATCGGAATTTTTCACAATTGACACACCCGATCCCCCTCATTGGAATCTTAACTCATGTATTGGTTCGTTTTGTAGTATTTGGGTGCACTTTGGGTTGTTTCATTACTGCATGAAACTCGGTGCAAATCAGGCTGAACTAGAGCAATTAATGCAAAAGTTCATGCCACGAATTCGCATCGGATTTTTTTTGCAGCAAATCCACCCCATTTGACCCTAAACTCATGTTTTGGTGCGTTTCATAGTGTTTGGGTGCATTTGGCAATCTTTCGTTACTACACAAAACTTGGTGCAAGATAGGTTGAACCGGTGCAATTAATGCACAAGTTCGTGCCATGAAGTCGCCTTGGAATTTTTCGCAATGAACACACCCGATCCAACCAAGTGGACCCTAAACTCTTGTTTTGGTGCGTTTCATAGTGTTTGGGTGCATTTGGCAATCTTTCGTTACTACACAAAACTTGGTGCAAGATAGGTTGAACCGGTGCAATTAACGCACAAGTTACGTGCCATGAAGTCGCCTTGGAATTTTTCGCAATGAACACACCCGATCCAACCAAGTGGACCCTAAACTCTTGTTTTATTGCGTTGCGTAGCATTTCGGTGCATTTGGCAATGTTTTGATACTACACGAAACTCGGTGCATTTGGCAATGTTTCGATACTACATGAAGTCGCATTGGAATTTTTCGCAACGAACGCACCCGATCCACTCCATTGGACCCTAAATTCATGTTTTTGTGTGTTTCGTAGTGTTTGGGTGTCCTTGTCAATGTTTCATTACTACACAAAACTTGGTGCAAAACGGGTTGAACTGGTGCAATCAATGCACAAGTTTGTGCCATAAAGTCGCATCGGAATTTTTCACAACGAACACACCCAATCCACCCCATTGGACCCTAAACACATGTTTTGGAGCATTTCTTAGTTTTGGGTGCATTTGGCAATGTTTCATCACTACACAAAACTCGGTGCAAAATGGGTTGAACTGGTGCCATTAATGGACAAGTTTGTGCTACGAAGTCGCATCGGAAAATTTTCACAACAAACTCACCCGATCCACCCCATTGGACCCTAAACTCATGATTTGGTGCATTTCATAGTGTTTGGGTGCATTTTGGATTGTTTCGTTACTGCACGAAAGCCGATGCAAAGCGGGCTGAAATGGTAGAGTTAATGCACAAGTTCGTGCCATGAAGCCGCGTCAGAATTTTTCAAAACTGAACGCACACGATCCACCCAATTGAACCCTAAACTCATGTTTTGGTGTGTTTCGTATTGTTTGGGTGCATTTGGCAATGTTTCGTTAATAGACGAAACTCGGTGCAAAACGGGTTGAAATGGTGCAATTAATGCACCAGTTTGTGCCATGAAGTCGCATCGGAATTTTTCACAATTGACACACCCGATCCCCCTCATTGGAATCTTAACTCATGTATTGGTGCGTTTTGTAGTATTTGGGTGCATTTTGGATTGTTTCGTTACTGCATGAAACTCGGTGCAAAACAGGCTGAACTGGAGCAATTAATGCAAACGTTCGTGCCACGAAATCGCATCGGAATTTTTGGCAGCGAACGCACCCGATCCACCCCATTGGACCGTAAACTCATGTGTTGGGTGTATTTGGCAATGTTTCATTACTACACGAAACTCGGTGCAAAATAGGTTGAACTGGTGCAATTAATGGACAAGGTTGTGCTATGAAGTCGCCTAGGATATTTTTCGCAACGAACGCACCCGATACACCCCATTGGACCGTAAACTCGTGATTTGGTGCATTTCATAGTGTTTGGGTGAATTTTGGATTGTTTCGTTACTGCACGAAAGTGGATGCAATGCGGGCTGAAATGGTAGAATTAATGCACAAGTTCATGCCATGAAGCCGCGTCAGAATTTTTCAAAACGAACGCATCTGACCACCCAATTGATCCCTAAACTCATGTTTTGGTGTGTTTCGAAGTGTTTGGGTGCATTTGGCAACCGTTAATAGACGAAACTCGGTGCAAATCGGGTTGAAATGGTGCAATTAATGCACAAGTTTGTAACATGAAGTCGCATCGGAATTTTTCACAATTGACACACCCGATCCCCCTCATTGGAATCTTAACTCATGTATTGGTTCGTTTTGTAGTATTTGGGTGCACTTTGGGTTGTTTCGTTACTGCATGAAACTCGGTGCAAATCAGGCTGAACTAGAGCAATTAATGCAAAAGTTCATGCCACGAATTCGCATCAGATTTTTTTTGCAGCAAATCCACCCCATTTGACCCTAAACTCATGTTTTGGTGCGTTTCATAGTGTTTGGGTGCATTTGGCAATCTTTCGTTACTACACAAAACTTGGTGCAAGATAGGTTGAACCGGTGCAATTAATGCACAAGTTCGTGCCATGAAGTCGCCTTGGAATTTTTCGCAATGAACACACCCGATCCAACCAAGTGGACCCTAAACTCTTGTTTTGGTCCGTTTCATAGTGTTTGGGTGCATTTGGAAATCTTTCGTTACTACACAAAACTTGGTGCAAAATAGGTTGAACCGGTGCAATTAACGCACAAGTACGTGCCATGAAGTCGCCTTGGAATTTTTCGCAATGAACACACCCGATCCAACCAAGTGGACCCTAAACTCTTGTTTTATTGCGTTGCGTAGCATTTCGGTGCATTTGGCAATGTTTTGATACTACACGAAACTCGGTGCATTTGGCAATGTTTCGATACTACATGAAGTCGCATTGGAATTTTTCGCAACGAACGCACCCGATCCACTCCATTGGACCCTAAATTCATGTTTTTGTGTGTTTCGTAGTGTTTGGGTGTCCTTGTCAATGTTTCATTACTACACAAAACTTGGTGCAAAACGGGTTGAACTGGTGCAATCAATGCACAAGTTTGTGCCATAAAGTCGCATCGGAATTTTTCACAACAAACACACCCAATCCACCCCATTGGACCCTAAACACATGTTTTGGAGCATTTCTTAGTTTTGGGTGCATTTGGCAATGTTTCATCACTACACAAAACTCGGTGCAAAATGGGTTGAACTGGTGCCATTAATGGACAAGTTTGTGCTACGAAGTCGCATCGGAAAATTTTCACAACAAACTCACCCGATCCACCCCATTGGACCCTAAACTCATGATTTGGTGCATTTCATAGTGTTTGGGTGCATTTTGGATTGTTTCGTTACTGCACGAAAGTCGATGCAAAGCGGGCTGAAATGGTAGAGTTAATGCACAAGTTCGTGCCATGAAGCCGCGTCAGAATTTTTCAAAACGAACGCACACGATCCACCCAATTGAACCCTAAACTCATGTTTTGGTGTGTTTCGTATTGTTTGGGTGCATTTGGCAATGTTTCGTTAATAGACGAAACTCGGTGCAAAACGGGTTGAAATGGTGCAATTAATGCACCAGTTTGTGCCATGAAGTCGCATCGGAATTTTTCACAATTGACACACCCGATCCCCCTCATTGGAATCTTAACTCATGTATTGGTGCGTTTTGTAGTATTTGGGTGCATTTTGGATTGTTTCGTTACTGCATGAAACTCGGTGCAAAACAGGCTGAACTGGAGCAATTAATGCAAACGTTCGTGCCACGAAATCGCATCGGAATTTTTGGCAGCGAACGCACCCGATCCACCCCATTGGACCGTAAACTCATGTGTTGGGTGTATTTGGCAATGTTTCATTACTACACGAAACTCGGTGCAAAATAGGTTGAACTGGTGCAATTAATGGACAAGGTTGTGCTATGAAGTCGCCTCGGAAATTTTTCGCAACGAACGCACCCGATACACCCCATTGGACCGTAAACTCGTGATTTGGTGCATTTCATAGTGTTTGGGTGCATTTTGGATTGTTTCGTTACTGCACGAAAGTGGATGCAATGCGGGCTGAAATGGTAGAATTAATGCACAAGTTCATGCCATGAAGCCGCGTCAGAATTTTTCAAAACGAACGCATCTGACCACCCAATTGATCCCTAAACTCATGTTTTGGTGTGTTTCGAAGTGTTTGGGTGCATTTGGCAACCGTTAATAGACGAAACTCGGTGCAAATCGGGTTGAAATGGTGCAATTAATGCACAAGTTTGTAACATGAAGTCGCATCGGAATTTTTCACAATTGACACACCTGATCCCCCTCATTGGAATCTTAACTCATGTATTGGTTCGTTTTGTAGTATTTGGGTGCACTTTGGGTTGTTTCATTACTGCATGAAACTCGGTGCAAATCAGGCTGAACTAGAGCAATTAATGCAAAAGTTCATGCCACGAATTCGCATCGGATTTTTTTTGCAGCAAATCCACCCCATTTGACCCTAAACTCATGTTTTGGTGCGTTTCATAGTGTTTGGGTGCATTTGGCAATCTTTCGTTACTACACAAAACTTGGTGCAAGATAGGTTGAACCGGTGCAATTAATGCACAAGTTCGTGCCATGAAGTCGCCTTGGAATTTTTCGCAATGAACACACCCGATCCAACCAAGTGGACCCTAAACTCTTGTTTTGGTCCGTTTCATAGTGTTTGGGTGCATTTGGAAATCTTTCGTTACTACACAAAACTTGGTGCAAAATAGGTTGAACCGGTGCAATTAACGCACAAGTACGTGCCATGAAGTCGCCTTGGAATTTTTCGCAATGAACACACCCGATCCAACCAAGTGGACCCTAAACTCTTGTTTTATTGCGTTGCGTAGCATTTCGGTGCATTTGGCAATGTTTTGATACTACACGAAACTCGGTGCATTTGGCAATGTTTCGATACTACATGAAGTCGCATTGGAATTTTTCGCAACGAACGCACCCGATCCACTCCATTGGACCCTAAATTCATGTTTTTGTGTGTTTCGTAGTGTTTGGGTGTCCTTGTCAATGTTTCATTACTACACAAAACTTGGTGCAAAACGGGTTGAACTGGTGCAATCAATGCACAAGTTTGTGCCATAAAGTCGCATCGGAATTTTTCACAACGAACACACCCAATCCACCCCATTGGACCCTAAACACATGTTTTGGAGCATTTCTTAGTTTTGGGTGCATTTGGCAATGTTTCATCACTACACAAAACTCGGTGCAAAATGGGTTGAACTGGTGCCATTAATGGACAAGTTTGTGCTACGAAGTCGCATCGGAAAATTTTCACAACAAACTCACCCGATCCACCACATTGGACCCTAAACTCATGATTTGGTGCATTTCATAGTGTTTGGGTGCATTTTGGATTGTTTCGTTACTGCACGAAAGTCGATGCAAAGCGGGCTGAAATGGTAGAGTTAATGCACAAGTTCGTGCCATGAAGCCGCGTCAGAATTTTTCAAAACGAACGCACACGATCCACCCAATTGAACCCTAAACTCATGTTTTGGTGTAGTTTCGTATTGTTTGGGTGCATTTGGCAATGTTTCGTTAATAGACGAAACTCGGTGCAAAACGGGTTGAAATGGTGCAATTAATGCACCAGTTTGTGCCATGAAGTCGCATCGGAATTTTTCACAATTGACACACCCGATCCCCCTCATTGGAATCTTAACTCATGTATTGGTGCGTTTTGTAGTATTTGGGTGCATTTTGGATTGTTTCGTTACTGCATGAAACTCGGTGCAAAACAGGCTGAACTGGAGCAATTAATGCAAACGTTCGTGCCACGAAATCGCATCGGAATTTTTGGCAGCGAACGCACCCGATCCACCCCATTGGACCGTAAACTCATGTGTTGGGTGTATTTGGCAATGTTTCATTACTACACGAAACTCGGTGCAAAATAGGTTGAACTGGTGCAATTAATGGACAAGGTTGTGCTATGAAGTCGCCTCGGAAATTTTTCGCAACGAACGCACCAGATACACCCCATTGGACCGTAAACTCATGATTTGGTGCATTTCATAGTGTTTGGGTGCATTTTGGATTGTTTCGTTACTGCACGAAAGTGGATGCAATGCGGGCTGAAATGGTAGAATTAATGCACAAGTTCATGCCATGAAGCCGCGTCAGAATTTTTCAAAACGAACGCATCTGACCACCCAATTGATCCCTAAACTCATGTTTTGGTGTGTTTCGAAGTGTTTGGGTGCATTTGGCAACCGTTAATAGACGAAACTCGGTGCAAATCGGGTTGAAATGGTGCAATTAATGCACAAGTTTGTAACATGAAGTCGCATCGGAAGTTTTTCACAATTGACACACCCGATCCCCCTCATTGGAATCTTAACTCATGTATTGGTTCGTTTTGTAGTATTTGGGTGCACTTTGGGTTGTTTCGTTACTGCATGAAACTCGGTGCAAATCAGGCTGAACTAGAGCAATTAATGCAAAAGTTCATGCCACGAATTCGCATCGGATTTTTTTTGCAGCAAATCCACCCCATTTGACCGTAAACTCATGTTTTGGTGCGTTTCATAGTGTTTGGGTGCATTTGGCAATCTTTCGTTACTACACAAAACTTGGTGCAAGATAGGTTGAACCGGTGCAATTAATGCACAAGTTCGTGCCATGAAGTCGCCTTGGAATTTTTCGCAATGAACACACCCGATCCAACCAAGTGGACCCTAAACTCTTGGTTTGGTCCGTTTCATAGTGTTTGGGTGCATTTGGAAATCTTTCGTTACTACACAAAACTTGGTGCAAAATAGGTTGAACCGGTGCAATTAACGCACAAGTACGTGCCATGAAGTCGCCTTGGAATTTTTCGCAATGAACACACCCGATCCAACCAAGTGGACCCTAAACTCTTGTTTTATTGCGTTGCGTAGCATTTCGGTGCATTTGGCAATGTTTTGATACTACACGAAACTCGGTGCATTTGGCAATGTTTCGATACTACGATGAAGTCGCATTGGAATTTTTCGCAACGAACGCACCCGATCCACTCCATTGGACCCTAAATTCATGTTTTTGTGTGTTTCGTAGTGTTTGGGTGTCCTTGTCAATGTTTCATTACTACACAAAACTTGGTGCAAAACGGGTTGAACTGGTGCAATCAATGCACAAGTTTGTGCCATAAAGTCGCATCGGAATTTTTCACAACGAACGCACCCAATCCACCCCATTGGACCCTAAACACATGTTTTGGAGCATTTCTTAGTTTTGGGTGCATTTGGCAATGTTTCATTACTACACAAAACTCGGTGCAAAATGGGTTGAACTGGTGCCATTAATGGACAAGTTTGTGCTACGAAGTCGCATCGGAAAATTTTCACAACAAACTCACCCGATCCACCCCATTGGACCCTAAACTCATGATTTGGTGCATTTCATAGTGTTTGGGTGCATTTTTGATTGTTTCGTTACTGCACGAAAGTCGATGCAAAGCGGGCTGAAATGGTAGAGTTAATGCACAAGTTCGTGCCATGAAGCCGCGTCAGAATTTTTCAAAACGAATGCACACGATCCACCCAATTGAACCCTAAACTCATGTTTTGGTGTATTTCGTATTGTTCGGGTGCATTTGGCAATGTTTCGTTAATAGACGAAACTCGGTGCAAAACGGGTTGAAATGCACATTAATGCACAAGTTTGTGCCATGAAGTCGCATCGGAATTTTTCACAATTAACAGACCCGATCCCCCTCATTGGAATCTTAACTCATGTATTGGTGCGTTTTGTAGTATTTGGGTGCATTTTGGATTGTTTCGTTACTGCATGAAACTCGGTGCAAAACAGGCTGAACTGGAGCAATTAATGCAAACGTTCGTGCCACGAAATCGCATCGGAATTTTTGGCAGCGAACGCACCCTGATCCACCCCATTGGACCGTAAACTCATGTGTTGGGTGTATTTGGCAATGTTTCATTACTACACGAAACTCGGTGCAAAATAGGTTGAACTGGTGCAATTAATGGACAAGGTTGTGCTATGAAGTCGCCTCGGAAATTTTTCGCAACGAACGCACCCGATACACCCCATTGGACCGTAAACTCATGATTTGGTGCATTTCATAGTGTTTGGGTGCATTTTGGATTGTTTCGTTACTGCACGAAAGTGGATGCAATGCGGGCTGAAATGGTAGAATTAATGCACAAGTTCATGCCATGAAGCCGCGTCAGAATTTTTCAAAACGAACGCATCTGACCACCCAATTGATCCCTAAACTCATGTTTTGGTGTGTTTCGAAGTGTTTGGGTGCATTTGGCAACCGTTAATAGACGAAACTAGGTGCAAATCGGGTTGAAATGGTGCAATTAATGCACAAGTTTGTAACATGAAGTCGCATCGGAATTTTTCACAATTGACACACCCGATCCCCCTCATTGGAATCTTAACTCATGTATTGGTTCGTTTTGTAGTATTTGGGTGCACTTTGGGTTGTTTCGTTACTGCATGAAACTCGGTGCAAATCAGGCTGAACTAGAGCAATTAATGCAAAAGTTCATGCCATGAATTCGCATCGGATTTTTTTTGCAGCAAATCCACCCCATTTGACCCTAAACTCATGTTTTAGTGCGTTTCATAGTGTTTGGGTGCATTTGGCAATCTTTCGTTACTACACAAAACTTGGTGCAAGATAGGTTGAACCGGTGCAATTAATGCACAAGTTCGTGCCATGAAGTCGCCTTGGAATTTTTCGCAATGAACACACCCGATCCAACCAAGTGGACCCTAAACTCTTGTTTTGGTCCGTTTCATAGTGTTTGGGTGCATTTGGAAATCTTTCGTTACTACACAAAACTTTGTGCAAAATAGGTTGAACCGGTGCAATTAACGCACAAGTACGTGCCATGAAGTCGCCTTGGAATTTTTCGCAATGAACACACCCGATCCAACCAAGTGGACCCTAAACTCTTGTTTTATTGCGTTGCGTAGCATTTTCGGTGCATTTGGCAATGTTTTGATACTACACGAAACTCGGTGCATTTGGCAATGTTTCGATACTACATGAAGTGGCATTGGAATTTTTCGCAATGAACGCACCCGATCCACTCCATTGGACCCTAAATTCATGTTTTTGTGTGTTTCGTAGTGTTTGGGTGTCCTTGTCAATGTTTCCATTACTACACAAAACTTGGTGCAAAACGGGTTGAACTGGTGCAATCAATGCACAAGTTTGTGCCATAAAGTCGCATCGGAATTTTTCACAACGAACGCACCCAATCCACCCCATTGGACCCTAAACACATGTTTTGGAGCATTTCTTAGTTTTGGGTGCATTTGGCAATGTTTCATTACTACACAAAACTCGGTGCAAAATGGGTTGAACTGGTGCCATTAATGGACAAGTTTGTGCTACGAAGTCGCATCGGAAAATTTTCACAACAAACTCACCCGATCCACCCCATTGGACCCTAAACTCATGATTTGGTGCATTTCATAGTGTTTGGGTGCATTTTTGATTGTTTCGTTACTGCACGAAAGTCGATGCAAAGCGGGCTGAAATGGTAGAGTTAATGCACAAGTTCGTGCCATGAAGCCGCGTCAGATTTTTTCAAAACGAATGCACACGATCCACCCAATTGAACCCTAAACTCATGTTTTGGTGTATTTCGTATTGTTTGGGTGCATTTGGCAATGTTTCGTTAATAGACGAAACTCGGTGCAAAACGGGTTGAAATGCACATTAATGCACAAGTTTGTGCCATGAAGTCGCATCGGAATTTTTCACAATTAACACACCCGATCCCCCTCATTGGAATCTTAACTCATGTATTGGTGCGTTTTGTAGTATTTGGGTGCATTTTGGATTGTTTCGTTACTGCATGAAACTCAGTGCAAAACAGGCTGAACTGGAGCAATTAATGCAAAAGTTCGTGCCACGAAATCGCATCGGAATTTTTGGCAGCGAACGCACCCTATCCACCCCATTGGACCGTAAACTCATGTGTTGGGTGTATTTGGCAATGTTTCATTACTACACGAAACTCGGTGCAAAATAGGTTGAACTGGTGCAATTAATGGACAAGGTTGTGCTATGAAGTCGCCTCGGAAATTTTTCGCAACGAACGCACCTGATACACCCCATTGGACCGTAAACTCATGATTTGGTGCATTTCATAGTGTTTGGGTGCATTTTGGATTGTTTCGTTACTGCACGAAAGTGGATGCAATGCGGGCTGAAATGGTAGAATTAATGCACAAGTTCATGCCATGAAGCCGCATCAGAATTTTTCAAAACGAACGCATCTGACCACCCAATTGATCCCTAAACTCATGTTTTGGTGTGTTTCGAAGTGTTTGGGTGCATTTGGCAACCGTTAATAGACGAAACTCGGTGCAAATCGGGTTGAAATGGTGCAATTAATGCACAAGTTTGTAACATGAAGTCGCATCGGAATTTTTCACAATTGACACACCCGATCCCCCTCATTGGAATCTTAACTCATGTATTGGTTCGTTTTGTAGTATTTGGGTGCACTTTGGGTTGTTTCGTTACTGCATGAAACTCGGTGCAAATCAGGCTGAACTAGAGCAATTAATGCAAAAGTTCATGCCACGAATTCGCATCGGATTTTTTTTGCAGCAAATCCACCCCATTTGACCCTAAACTCATGTTTTGGTGCGTTTCATAGTGTTTGGGTGCATTTGGCAATCTTTCGTTACTACACAAAACTTGGTGCAAGATAGGTTGAACCGGTGCAATTAATGCACAAGTTCGTGCCATGAAGTCGCCTTGGAATTTTTCGCAATGAACACACCCGATCCAACCAAGTGGACCCTAAACTCTTGTTTTGGTCCGTTTCATAGTGTTTGGGTGCATTTGGAAATCTTTCGTTACTACACAAAACTTTGTGCAAAATAGGTTGAACCGGTGCAATTAACGCACAAGTACGTGCCATGAAGTCGCCTTGGAATTTTTCGCAATGAACACACCCGATCCAACCAAGTGGACCCTAAACTCTTGTTTTATTGCGTTGCGTAGCATTTCGGTGCATTTGGCAATGTTTTGATACTACACGAAACTCGGTGCATTTGGCAATGTTTCGATACTACATGAAGTGGCATTGGAATTTTTCGCAATGAATGCACCCGATCCACTCCATTGGACCCTAAATTCATGTTTTTGTGTGTTTCGTAGTGTTTGGGTGTCCTTGTCAATGTTTCATTACTACACAAAACTTGGTGCAAAACGGGTTGAACTGGTGCAATCAATGCACAAGTTTGTGCCATAAAGTCGCATCGGAATTTTTCACAACGAACGCACCCAATCCACCCCATTGGACCCTAAACACATGTTTTGGAGCATTTCTTAGTTTTGGGTGCATTTGGCAATGTTTCATTACTACACAAAACTCGGTGCAAAATGGGTTGAACTGGTGCCATTAATGGACAAGTTTGTGCTACGAAGTCGCATCGGAAAATTTTCACAACAAACTCACCCGATCCACCCCATTGGACCCTAAACTCATGGTTTGGTGCATTTCATAGTGTTTGGGTGCATTTTTGATTGTTTCGTTACTGCACGAAAGTCGATGCAAAGCGGGCTGAAATGGTAGAGTTAATGCACAAGTTCGTGCCATGAAGCCGCGTCAGATTTTTTCAAAACGAATGCACACGATCCACCCAATTGAACCCTAAACTCATGTTTTGGTGTATTTCGTATTGTTTGGGTGCATTTGGCAATGTTTCGTTAATAGACGAAACTCGGTGCAAAACGGGTTGAAATGCACATTAATGCACAAGTTTGTGCCATGAAGTCGCATCAGAATTTTTCACAATTAACACACCCGATCCCCCTCATTGGAATCTTAACTCATGTATTGGTGCGTTTTGTAGTATTTGGGTGCATTTTGGATTGTTTTGTTACTGCATGAAACTCGGTGCAAAACAGGCTGTACTGGAGCAATTAATGCAAAAGTTCGTGCCACGAATTCGCATCCGAATTTTTTGCAGCGAATCCACCCGATCCACACCATTGACCCTAAACTCAATTTTTGGTGCGTTTCATAGTGTTTGGTGCATTTGGCAATCTTTCGTTACTACACAAAACTTGGTGCAAAATAGGTTGAACCGGTTGCAATTAAT
>NC_053148.1:31540421-31604766 GCF_016808335.1 Panicum virgatum | reverse complement strand
AGGATTTGGTTCACCCTCTCAGTTTGTCCATCAGTTTGTGGGTGATAAGCGAGCTTCGAATTAATTTTGTCCCAAGAGATGCTTGCAACTGTTCCCAAAAGCGTGCAACGAACTGTGTCCCACGATCAGAAATGATTGTCTTGGGTACCCCATGCAAGCAAACAATACGATCGAGATAGATCTCAGCATACTTCTTGGCAGTGTAAGTAGTATGTACCGGAATGAAATGTGCCGTCTTGGTGAGTCTATCCACGATAACCCAAATGGAATCATGCCTCTGGGATGTGTGGGTAATCCAACAATGAAGTCCATACTTATGTCTTCCCATTTCCATGACGGGATAGGTAGAGGTTGAAGCAAACCGGCTACTCTCAAGTGGCTGGCTTTTACTCTCTGGCAGGTGTCACATTCCGAGACATATTTAGCAATTTCCCTTTTCATCCTAGTCCACCAGAAATTCTGCCTAAGATCTTGATACATCTTGGTACTGCCGGGTGAATAGAAAATTTGGAAAGATGTGCCTCGTCGAGAATTTGCTTTCGAAGATCGTGATTTTTCGGAACAACTAAACGACTTTCAAACCATAGGACTCCCTTATGGTCCTGACGAAAACACTTATACTTCCTTTCTCCTTGAGAGAGTTTTTGTTTAATGATCCCCACACCTTTATCATGACTGGGCCATAATAATTTGATCATGAAGAGTTGGTTCAATTGCGAGGTGATTTAATGTGCCTTGGGGAATCATTTCCAACTGGAGCTTCCTCATCTCATGCAGAGGGTTTCAGAATAGGATTCCATGGATAGGCAATGGCAATGAGCTTTGCGACTTAATGCATCGCTACAACATTAGCCTTGCCTGGGTGATAGTGCACCTCAAGATCATAATCCTTGATTAATTCTAGCCACCGTCTTTGTCTCATATTTAGGTCAGCTTGAGTGAAGATATATTTGAGACTTTTGTGATCGGTGTAGATATTGCAATGAGTACCCATAAGATAATGCCTCCATATCTTTAGAGCATGAATGACCGCTGCTAATTCAAGGTCGTGAGTAGGATAATTCTGCTCATGGGGTCGAAGAGCTCGTGACGCATAAGCAATAACTCTATTGTTGCATGAGCACACAACCAAGACCCGTACCCCGACGCGTCACAATACACGTCAAAGGACTTGGTGTTATCAGGTTGAGCTAAGACAGGTGCGGTAGTCAACTGCTCCCTTAGGGTGTGGAAAGCCTTTTCACATTTTTCATCCCACACAAACTTTACTCCTTTCTTCAATATTCAGTCATTGGCTTAGCAATTCTGGAGAAATCTGGAATGAATCGGCGATAATATCCGGCTAAACCAAGAAAACTGCGAATCTGATGGACAGCTAGGAGGTTCCAGTCCATCACCTCCTGTACTTTGCTAGGATCCACGGCTATGCCTTCGCTGGAAATAGTGTGGCCCAAGAATTTCACACTATCTAGCCAGAATTCACATTTGGAGAATTTAGCATAGAGCTGATGGTCCCGAAGACGTTGAAGAACAATGCGCAGGTGCTTAGCATGGTCTTCCTCATTCTTGGAATAAATAAGGATGTCATCAATGAAAACTACGACGAACTTGTCGAGCTCAGGCATGAATACCGAGTTCATGAGATACATGAAGTAGGCAGGTGCATTTGTGAGACCAAAAGACATGACTAATACTCATAGAGTCCATACCGTGTGGAGAATGCGGTTTTAGGAATATCACATGGACGAATTTTAATCTGATGATAGCCGGAGCGAAGATCAATCTTTGAGAAATCCTAGCTCCAGCCAGTTGATCGAAGAGAACATCAATGCGGGGAAGGGGATATTTGTTTTTGATTGTCACCGCATTGAGAGGTCGGTAGTCCACACACAACCTCAAACTATCATCCTTTTTCTTTACAAAGAGGGCTGGACAACCCCAAGGTGATGCACTGGGGCGAATGAAGCCTTTGTCCAGAAGTTCTTGAAGTTGGATTTTTAACTCGGCCAACTCTTTAGGTGGCATTCTATATGGCCTCTTTGAGATAGGGGCAGTACCTGGTTGTAGTTCAATAATAAACTCAATCTCTCTATCTGGTGGCATTCCTGGCAAGTCATCCGGGAACACATCGGTGTACTCGCATACCACAGGAATTTCTTCTAGGTTGGATGTGCTCAGGGGCAAATGCACAAGAATTGACACACTCTCTCGGAAGGGTAAATAGAGAGTAGTGGCTCCATATTTTGGCGAATTTAATTCCACCGTCCTGGCGGGAATATCTATTATAACCCCATGCTGAGTCATCCAATTCATCCCCAAGATGATATCTATACCCTCAAGTGGTAGGAGTATAAGGTCGGTGTTGACGATTAAGCTACCCAACTTGATTGGCACAAGTCGTGTTATTTTGGTTTGAAGCAATTTTACCTCCTGGGGTTGATATCATGTATGACCCTTTCGTGTGAATAAAATCCAAACCCACTTTTGCACCAAATTTTGCACCAATGAAACTATGCGAAGCACCAGAATCAAATAATATAACTACAGGCTTGTTGTGGATAGAAAATGTACCCGTCATCACTGGTGCGCCCTCAGGAAGTTCTGCAAGAGTGGTGAAATTGATACGCCCTTGCTTGACCTGAACTGTTTGCCTTCTGCCTTTGTTCTTGTTGTTCTGATTAAAGCCTTGGCCCTGATTTGTCGCCTGGGTTGCGGGCACTCACGGGCGAAATGAGTTGAGCTCCCACAATTGAAACAACGATTTCCCTCACTTGGACGGGCTGGCGGTGGAGCAGTTGGCCTTGGGCCAGTTAACTGAGGAGTAGGGAAACGTGCAACGCTTTGCTGCAGTGGAGGCCTGATAACCCAACGCCCTGGCTGAGGGGCTTTCTGAGGAATCTGGGGTGCAACATTCTGTACTATGCGATACCTCTGTGGCTGCGCACTAGAGGGTCCAGCTGGCGCTTTCCTCTTTTCTCAGCACGGTGAGTCATGATACAGTCTTCTTGAGTGAGTGCGAGATTAACCAGCTCATTGTATGTATCGACCCTAATGGGGTTTAGTCTTTCCTTGAGCTTGGTGTTTAAGCCTCTACGGAAACGATCACGCTTCTTAACATCGGTGTCAGTATGATAGCCCGCGTACTGACAGAGATTGTTGAAAGCTTGGGCATATTGGAGAACTGTACGTGTCCCTTGAGTAAGAGCCAGGAACTCATTCAGCTTTCTATCCATGAGTCCTTCTGGAATATGATGACCCTTGAATGCAGCCTTGAATTCCTCCCAAGTGGCAACGTGATCAGCTGGGAGCATGCCAAGGTAATTATCCCACCAAAGACGTGCCGAACCGCGAAGCTGTTGCGCGGCAAAGCGAGCCTTGTTTTGCTCTGAGCATGGTGCCAGAAGTAGTGAAAACTTGGACTCAATTGTGCGAATCCAGGCATCCGCATCCAGTGGTTCTTCTGTCTTGTTGAACAGAGGGGGCTGAGTTGCCAAGAAATCTGGATAACCAGCAGCTTGAGGTTGATGAACATTGGGTCCACCCCGTTGCTGCTGTTGCTGTTGTTGTCCCTGGACGAGTTGACGGAGTAACTCGGTTTGGGCAGCCAGATATCCGCGAAGTTGGGTGGCGGTGGTGGCGGTCGCTGCGAACTGCTACCATTTGCGTCCCCGAAACCCTCAGGGTTGCCACGTGTCGCTCCCACCATCTGGAATGGCAAATTCACTCATTAGTAGGATGACATATGACAAACCCCAAGAACAGAAGGGTAAGCGCGGAAAAGTAGAACTGAAAGGAGCACGTAACAATAGGGACAGCAACGCTGTTTGTTACAAGAAAATTCATAACTTGCACTCTGTTCATCGAAATGCGCCCAAAGTTTTACAGCAGATAGATAATTTATCATACTACAACTTTGGTATTCAACTCCAAAGCTGAATCGACAGTTAAGGTGGGCGAAAAATTCAATTTCTACTGCTCTGTCCAGTCTGTTTTTCAGCAGGCCGAGGTGTAATATTCAGGCCATAAATTTTGACACACAGGTCTAAAAATGCTGAAATTTGGTGAGCACTTAGATCATGAAATTCCCAACCACTTTGGTATTCAACACACAGCCCAGAAATGCAAGGAAACATGGATAAAAATTTCAAACAAGTTTCTGCAGCGATAGACTCCACTGCAAAACAACCATTACCACCATCCATCGAGTTCTTAGCCAAGGCCTAAGCGATTAAGGTACTTTTACATATAAGTGGCACTCCTTTACAAAAGCGAGGTACTCCACTCTTAGTTAGCCTATTACATCACCATCCAAAGTTAGGCTACCCTATAGAGGAGTATGCGCGAAAGACTACTTAAGACATCATCTAAAAGTCGTCCAGGTTGTTGACGGAAGACTCGCTCCTCACTGGAGAGTGAGCTCCCGGAAGTGGTGGCAGGGGCACTCCAGACATAGTGTCAAGTCCTGAGATACCCTGAACCTCCTGGGGCTCCTCCTCCATGGCCTCGGGCTGGGCCTGCTGAGCCTCCAACATCTCAATGTGATCAAAGGCAGCATTCCACTGAACCTGCTGGGCGGTGAACTGCTGCTCCAGAAGTGCAAAGTCAGCATCCCTGTTGTCCAAGAGAACATCACGCTCCTCAATCAGACCCTCCAGTTGGCCAACATGGGCATCCAAATCCCTGATCTGCTCATTCTTAGCAATCACTATCTCGTGGCTAGTCCGTGCAGAAGCAATGATCTGGGTCATGGCCTTGGCCTGTAAAGTCTGCAAGCGGTAGAGTGCATTCATGCACTTCACTGTCATAGAGATAGTCTCTGCAGCTCTGTTCTGCTGAAGGTACCCAGTGTGTCCGACCCGACTAAGCCAGTTAGGGTCATTGGGCTGCTCTGCTGGGAAGAGGCCAATAGGAGCTAGTGTGACAGCTGCATAATTCTTTTCACAAAACTTGTTGAGTGCTGTCATGGCTGCAACTTCCCAAGTGTCAACCAGACGGTGTCCAACTACCTCCAGCTCCAAGGAAGCCCAGTGATCTGGAAAAGGGTGGGGAGCATGAGTCATGCGCACGCGACAGCGCGCAACTCCCATCTCATGGAACTCCTCGCCCACATAGCGCGGGGGACTGGGATATCCGGCATCACGCATCACTTCCCAAAGAATGGAGGGAAAACCCTGCCAGTGTGTGCACTCGGAGTGTGCACGCCCATCCTCATCAAACACCAGGAGAGCAGGGGCAGCCATCTGTACAAATAGATATGCACAAGTGAGTGATGGCTGAAAACAGAATTTGGGTAGTGCACGAAAACGAGTATAACTGAAAACACGGAGCTCTAAAAATTCTCAAAATTTCCAGGAACATTCCTTAGGTTCTTAGGAACAACTTTGCTAGTCAACTCAAGAGCTAGATCAGAGCCTAAGGAGGTCTTATCCTTATAGTTTTGCTTTGCTGTCAGCCCGAAATTTTTAGGGACCAGAGAGCCAGTAAACTGAGTGCTGAGGACAAATTACTAAGCCTAAAATTACCAAATTTTTACAGAAGCTTGGTAAGCAAATTTGGCACAAGTTTTGTGTTGAACACTTCTGCAGAAATTATCTCTAGGAAGGCCTAAAAATTCGTGCAACCCAAGTGCTCAAAGCTGACAGAAAACTGGGTGTCAAAGTTTCTAATGTGCCCCAATATATACAAGTCGAAAATTTCCCAAATTTAAACAGCACTAGTAGACAAGTTTTGGAGCAAAATTATCCACTAGCACCTCTACAAATAAAGTCTTCTACTATGGCCAAATAATTCATCTCCCACGATATAGCAGAAATGACAGATTTCTAGATAGACCTTAATTGAGAGAGAGGAACCGTGCTCACGTGCAAACCTTAACCTTCCCGACTAACCCACATCTATTTTCATTGACTTTCAATTTTATGAGCATGATGCATGCACGACCTAATCGTCCTCCCAAGAAAAACAATTGCCAAATAGTTTTGGGCTTACGGGGTGAGCACTGGTGGCATGGCACAATTTACGTCTCTCCCTATATATATTTCTAGCCGAGTTCTAACCGTGCTTAACTTACGTAATCGCGGTTAGTGTACCTGCAGAAAAATTGACAGATATATTCATTGAACCTTTCATGCCAGCACACATGAAAGCATCCCCATACATTACCGCTCACTATAGAAGCGGCATCCATGCGTCCAACACTGCATGGACAGTGCTCATACGCTACCGAGGCGACGTATTTACGGTTTCATTTACTCCCAATATAATCGACCGATGGTCGGTATATTGGCAGCAGCTCAAATAGGCCACTGCTTGAGCGCAGCGTTCGGTTCGCATCACCGACGGGAAGGTCAGACTCTCTCAGCTGACTGAGTATACTTTACTCCCAATATAGCCAACTAATAGTTGGTATATTGACAGCACCTCAAGTAAGCCACTGCTTGAGGGCAGCGTTCGGCTCGCATCACCGACGGGAAGGTCAGACTCTCTCAGCTGACTGAGTATACTTTACTCCCAATATAACCAACTAATAGTTGGTATATTGACAGCACCTCAAGTAAGCCACTGCTTGAGGGCAGCGTTCGGCTCGCATCAACCGACGGGAAGGTCAAACTCTCTCAGTTGACTGAGGATTCTTACCGTATTACCGTAGCGTAGGTGCGTCGTTACATAATGTAAAGTACTGAATTTAAAGTACAGAAGAAATGTGCTGGAAGTCAGTTATAAATAAACCATAAGTTAGATAGCCACCTAAAAACTCCCATAATATCCCTAGGGCTTTACGTACTATACTCAATCCTTAACGAACCAACGTATTTACCAAACGCGATTATGTGGCTAAGTGTTAAGTAAGACTTTTAAAATCTAGTCGCACTCTCGGGTGTGCGCTTTGTTCGGCTCTGATACCAGCTGTGGCAGTACCGCCCTAATTAATCCGGCTCAAGTGCGCTAACCATCATCTTAAAGACAATCCCGGCTAACACGCACTTCAAACGGAGTAATTCGGCAGTGCTGTCGGGTAAAGTCCCGAAGAATCCACCTGAGCGTCGATCGAACCCAAAGCTTACATGTAACCCACACGAAGGTGAGTCCAGAGAGTACAACATTTCACAAATATATTACATTACAGAGTCTAACTTAATTATTACAAACCAAGTTCGAAATCTTTGAAAGGTACTTGAAATTCGAAATGAAAGTAGTTCAGAGTTCACTGCAGCGGAAATAAAACGAGTTCTAAACGACGATACATGATGTCATGATGAAGCCCGTACATGACATCACTCGGCATTGCCAACGTTGGCCGGAGTCGTATCCCACTCCACCGACCAACCAGGGGGTAAGGTACAACGGCCAAGTCAAGCTAGCAATCATCTCCTCAAAAGTATTACCTGAAATAAAATTAAGCCACAAGCAAGGCTGAGTATACTAATACTCCGCAAGGCTTACCCGACTAGGATATAACTAACCTTCTAACTAGACATGCAAGGCTTTTGGCTTGAGGGGTTTGTCTTTGCCGAAAAGCAGTAAGTCCTTATTTTCCGATTTTAGCTTTCAAGTTCTATTATGCTTAACCATTCTACATTAGCATCTATCCTAAAGCATACATGGTGGAAAGCAATTATTTTTCATCATTCAACCATATTTCTCATCATCATTGTTCCACTTCTTACTCTATGTGGCAAAAGGGTTAAGCAGTCTCAATATCCGTGAGGGACGGACGATTCGAATCGAATTTGTTAACCTGGCCAGGCAGACCTAAACACACGCATGGGGAATGCAATCACCCACGCGACTTTTCCCCTTTTTCCCCGGGCATGAAACAGGCCCACCGTCCTAGGGTGCCCTGCACCCGTGCGTGACCATAGACCAGACAGTGGGGAGTATGTTCCACGGCCGGTTCCATCAGGTACTTAAGCTTACCGATTACCATATTCTCGGCATGTGGTTAGTACGTTCAAACGCTTAACCACCACTACCACACACCGCGACCTTATCCATTTTGACTAAACAGACGGGGTATCACAAGTACAACAACCCCGCCCGTAAACCTTATATTGCAGTGTGTAGTAAGCATTCAACTCCTATGAGCTCGCGAGTGACAGGAAATCACTCGACTTCTACCGAACCATTAGCATAGCCAACTAGCGACCTACACATACTAGTGTTCAAGCATAGGTACCTAGGATCATGCAACTAAGGTTCCAAACAATTCCTGCAACTTAAATGCGCAATAAACCGGAATACAAATAGTTGCATAAATTAAAAATAGGTAGGACATGCTCCGGGGCTTGCCTTCCTGAGCGTAACTAGCTGTGGGCTCTTCCGAAACTGGGTTCGGGTCTTCGGTAGCTTCAGTCAGATTTACTTGAGCTTCACGCTGCTCACTCTCGGACTCCGGCACCAACTCGTACGTACCGTCAGGGAGAGTAGTCGAATCTATATGAAATGCATATGCGTGAGTCATTTTAGTGATACGATTAAATCCATTCTTCATTAAAGAATTGTAATCCAACACAAACTCAAGATGATTTGCACCAGATTTTGTTACATCATTTTGGCAATCCTTTATAGAGTAATAATCACTACAACGGACTTCACGAAGTAACTAGGGTGGGTTTTACCTTTATCCCTATGCAGCAAAAGAAAAGATTTTTCTTATTTATTACTAGGTTAAGCATGTCCTTATCATAAAGAATGTTAAACATAGATTCTGGGTTTGAAATTTTTATACAAGATACACCTCTGAGTAACTTTCCTACTGTGAAATTTTTAGCCCATTTCATGCAGCCTATTAATCATGAAAAATAAAATAAACAGCTACTGCTAGAAACAAAAATGAATTTTTCAGGTCAAATTATACAAGTAATGGTAATGAAATTTTAACTGAGTGTTGTCTACCTAAATATGAGCCTTCCATAAATTTTTCACAATTAAAAAAGCATTGTACAGGGCATGAAAAATAGCAAAATGTATTGCTGCATGGATCAAAATTAAATTCCATAGACTGTTATAGCAAGTTCCAGAGCCTCATATTTTACCAGCATGGTTATAAACTCAATTTCATCGCCTAGAAAAATTATCAGATTTTTCTATGCAAATAAACTATTTTTCTTGATTTAGTGTAATTATCTATACTATTAATTAGTTGGACTGGTTCCACCTATCTAAAATTTCTAACAAATTTTGTACAGTAACTAAACATCAAGTTAAAGGCACTGTAAAAGTTTGAGCTCATTAAACCAAGTTAAACAGTATGTATAAACAAACTAATTTAAACAAGGCATAAAGCAAGATTTAAATAAACCGATAGCTAGGTATATCAAAAGTCTATGAAACTTTTACACAAGGTTATACATCTAATATGTACCATACTGGCGAAAAATGGCTAACAACTCATGCTTGTAACTTGAGATCTAATATAAAGTACATTTTCTTTGTATTTTAAATGAAGTAAATACTATTGATCAAATGAAAAAGTGTATGTAACAAAAGTTGTAGATCTCTTTGCAAAGATTCCAGAACAGTTGAGCTTGCAATTTTTTGATTTTTCTACGATTTTAAACGAATTTACAAGTTTGCTGTTTTTCAAAACAAAAGAAAAAGGAACTGGAAACTTGCATTTAGGTCCTTGGAAGGAATTGGGGGCTCTCAGATAAGCCCCTGGCCGGTGCTGGAACAGGGGAGGCGACGGCGTCGGCGTTTCCCCGGCGAGGGAGCTCGCCGGCGGCGAGGAGAGGTGGGGTAAGGGCAAGAGGAAGGCGAGAGCTACTTGTAGGTGTGCTTGCCGAGGTCGGGGGCGGCCGGGAGTAGGGCGGGCGGCGGAGCAGTGGCTCGCCGGCGGCGTCGAGCTGTGGCGGCACCGCTCCGGCGTGGTAGGGAGGGGCGACGACCGGCCGGGGAGATGCACTGGGCCACTAGTAAGCTGTGGTGGGGGTCGATTTGGGTCGGGGCGGGGCGGAGCAGGGGGTTCACCGGGGAGGCAAGGGGGCGGCGACGGAGCGGGCTTGCTCCGGCGAGCTTCGGTGGCCGGAGCGGATAGAGGAGGGGGCCGGTGAGCACCAATGGGAGGTGGGGATCCCGTTCCCGGGCTCCGTTGGGGCGGAGGGAGGCCGGAGATGGGGGCTCCACGGTGATGTGGTGCTCGGCGGCGGCAATGGCGGGGGCGGGCGGCGTTCCTGGGCAAGGGCGAGGAGGAGCGGCTCTAGGAGAGGGAGGGGAGTGGAGCGGGGATGCTAGAACGGCTCCTGGGCAAGGCAATAAGAGAGGGGGAAGCTCGGCAGGGGAGGAGCGCGGGGTGAAGGCACGGCGCCGTCCGGGCTCGCTTGTCGCGATGGCGGCGTCGCGGAGCGCCAGCGCTCGAGTGTGGCACAGCGGAGCAGGCGAGCACTCGAATGCGGCGCGGGGTCAACGGTCGGGGAGGGGCGTGTGTTGGCGTGGCCGGGCGGCGAGCAGTAATGGCGCCGCGGCGCGCAGAGGCGATGATGGCGGCGAGCCATGGCGAGCGGGCGCAGCGAGCTCCGTCCGTGCGCGTGCACACTTGAGGGGGGGTGGTGATGGCGCAGCGAGGCAGCAGCAGGGCGGCAGCCGGGCAGCGAGCACGGGCGTGCAGCGGCGCAGCGAGCGGGTGGCAGCGGCGCGTGCTCTGCCGCGCACGCAGGGAGGGGAGAGTCAGCGAGGGAGAGAGAGAGGAGAGAGAAAAAGGGAGTGGAGAGAGAAATAAAAGTCAGCGGTTTGACTAGGTTTAAACTCAAGATTTTCAATTGAAACTCGAAAAATTTTGAACACAAAAGTTGTTCAAAATTAAATTTCCTACAACTTTCCTTTCAGGCAAAACTTCATTTAGGCGATGGTTTGAAAGTTTAAAATTTGAATTCAAGTTTAATGACCCCGCTTGTTTTTCGGGGTTAATTCAAATTTTCATGTTAGAACTTGAAAAACTTTGAACATGAAAGTTGTTTATTTTGTCAAACTCTACAACTTTTGTTTTGGGCAAAAGTTCATTTGAGCAAAAGTGCGAGAGTTGACTTTTTGGCGCGTTTAACTGAATTTCGACTTTGCAGTAATTGAGAAATTGGGGAAGGGTTTAACATGTCATTGCATGTTAATTGCTTGTTTAATATAGTGCTAAACACCGGAGGTGTTACACTTACCTCTCTTGTAAACACCCAAATAGGCGTAGAACTAGCTGTAGTACAAAAAAGACTACCCGACCGTGTTGTAGTAGGACTCCAACTGTACTGGGTTAGGACTTTCCATATAACCCTATCCCCCCAGATATGTAAGGGCGGGCAAGGACCCTCTCAAAAGACATCAACACCTAAGGTAATACAAGAAATCACACAGGACGTTGGGTATTACGCATCTCGCGGTCCGAACCTATCTAAATCCTTGTGTTCCTTGAACCATCGAGTTCCAAAGCAGTCGATCCCCACCTACAACTCTACTGCTAAGGGTATCCCTGAGCAGACTTAGTGATAAACACTGACAGCAGGCGAGGAGCGGTGTGCAGGGGCGGCTCGGCTTGCTCCTCCTCCTTCGCCGCGTCCATGTCCGGCAGCGGCGCAGGCAGATCTGGGCGAAGGCGCGGAGTAGGGGCGCGGCGGCGACAGCATCTCCGGCGCGGCGTGGGGAGCAACGGCCGAGGCGGGCAAGGTGGGACTGGCGCGAGGTACCGTTCCTCCTCTATCCCACTAGGAATAGCGGACCCGGGAGGCAATGCTAAGATAGCGTGTGCTTTACAGTCTCCCTGTGCAGCGGCAAAAATGGCAAACCGCACGGCATGCAGCCATCGTGGCGCATAGTGTGCGGGATGCCGACCCGCAGTGCGGGCAGCCTTAGGTTGGCCCAATATATCATTTTGTGGTAAATATAAAAAATATAATATTTTTTAACATAGAATAATTTTTTATTGCTGGAACAACAAATTGTTCCATCATGTGTGATAGTTTAACTGTCAGTCATACATGTGACTCCTAATATTTGCCGGAAGATCTGCGTGCCTAGCTACATGCCTGGCTGCTTGCTTGTATACTCCGAGTTGAGCCAAGTACTACTACCTACAAACCCCTCCATGGAAGAAAATGGGGTGCGCCCTGGGCTCACCCTCGCTCGCGTGCGACCCCATCCGCGATGTCCTTACGCTGTGATCTGACGGTGACGCGCACCCCATCTCAGGTGTCCTCATCTCGGCTCGACCTCCCTGCTCTACTTCTTTGTCCCCTTCCACTCTAGTCGAGACCTTCCGCTCAAATCCTCGGCGACGGCGGCAGCGGACGAGAAGCCCGCCCACTCGCACGACTCCATCCCCGCTCGCGACTTCTTCTCTCCACTCCGTGCCTCCCTCCACTGACCATCCGCGCGCGCAGGGGCGACGTCGTCGTCGTCGATGTCCACAACCATGGCGACAAGAACATCACCATCCACTAGTACTTGCAGGCACAAGCAAGCTAGCATTCGATAATCCTTCTTCATGGCGTCCTCTATGCTCGTGCACGGACCTGATGCTGCTCCTCGTGCAGCCACGGCAAGGACCAGCAGCGGAACCCGTGGTCCGATGGGCCGGAGTACATCATGCACAGCCTCATCCAGCCCGGCGCCGCCTTCGCCTACTGCGTCATCCTCTTCCAGGAAGAGGGCATGCTCTGGTGGCACGCCCACACCGGCTTGGTCGGCGACCGTCCACAGCGCCATCGTCGTCCTCCCCGATTGGAGAGGAAGCTAAGGGGACAAAAAAGCGGAGCAGGGGCTTGCGCTGAATCGACGTCAGAGGAAGCCAAGTCGAGAACGCCAAGATGTGGTGTGCGCGGAAGCCGATCTAAGAGAGCTGAGCTGTCGTACATCACCGTTAGATCGCAGCGGAACGGCATCGCAGATGGGGTCGCACACGAGCGAGGGTGAGCCTGGGGCGCACCCCATTTTCTTCCTCCTCCAAGGGCCTTGGGCCATCGCCCTGGCTGCCCTCTCCCTTGAGTAGCTCACATAATGCGTACTGTCTCAATTGCTAGTTACATGTATTTAGACAAACTACTAGTCAAGCCAGTTTGTCTAAAAACGTGCTGGTTTGACTCGTAATTTGTCTAAAATTGCTGGTGAGGGTGTTGTTTTATCAAGATATATAGGCTTAAAATGCTTTATTCACAAACTAAAATGCTTCTTTCTAGGATGAAATGTCAAAGTGCAGGCGGGGCGGGTTGTGGCCCACCGCAAACCCACAAAGCTCGCCGCAAAAATTTTTTTGCGGATTTGAGGCTGGCCGCAAATTTAATCGGTCGGCCAACAATCGCTTGGTGGGTTTTGGGGGGTAAATTGCTAATCCTGCATGTCCCACAAAGATTTGGTCATTCGCAAGTTGCCGCACGGCTCAGTAGCACGGATACGTGAAGGAGGTGCCGTATCGCATATTCGCATATCAGATACGTATCCGATACAGATACGCATTTGATACGGCTTCGATACGTACCCGTCGAGTATCCGATTTTTATTTAGTTTTGGGAATATTCGATATGTGACCTGATACGTATCGGACACGTGGGATACGGCCCAGCACAACAAGAAGCCAACTCTGCCCTGCCTCGATGTCCCGATGCGGCGACGCCTCGCAGGGCTGCACACGCACGCCTGCCCCGCACCGTGTCGGCCCCGCTCCGCCGCGTCCCCGCGCCGCCATGGCCTCGCTCCGCTATTGCCACCGCATCTCTGTGCCGCCACAGCTCCGCTCCGCCGCCGGATCCGCCCGCGCCGGGGCTGGATCCAGCCTCCCGAGCACCTGCCGAGCTCGAGCTCAAGGGAGAGGAGCCGCCGATGCCATCGCTCGAGGGAGAGGGCGAGGGGCCGCTCGCTGCCGTATCCGCCCGAGCTCGAGGGAGAGGAGAGGGAGGAGCCGCCGCCGTCGCTCGAGGGAGAGGATCCGTGCCGCCGCCGGATCCGGAGTGGACTGGCCCCACGCGGCGGCCGGAGCAGGAGGGGAGGGGCGGGTGCTGGAGGGGAAGGAGGGCCGGAGCAGGAGGGAGGGCGGGGGCGGCGGTGGGAGTGGGAGCAGGAGGAGGAGGGAAGGGGCGGAGGACGGTGTGGAGAAAGAGAGAGGAGAGTTTTCTTTTTATATAGTGTTGACGGCCATTATCTCACGTTTTGACCATCAACTTCTGATACATATTTTATTTGATTCTAATAAGTTCCACAAGTTTTGGATGAGTTGTGCTTGCAGGAACCTACTGTCCAAAGATGGTCGAAATCAGAGAAAATCTCGGCCGCCCGGCACATTTCGTGCCGACCGGCCTGACACCTCCATATACATGGGTCCAATACTTTCACTGGAGCAATGTGACATGTTCATGAGGTTCCAGAACAAGGCGAACATTTCATATCCTATCGGTGGACCCGGAAGGCACAAGGTTCAACTTAAAAGCCCACATATCAGTGCCAAGATCGTCAAATGGGGAAACCACCCATTCCAGAAGCAAAGTGGAGTGTTGTTGTGCAACGTCGGCGAAGCGGAGGGCCGAGGGGCTCCGGAGGCAGGCCGCCCGGCCCAAGATGGAAGCATCCGAGGAAACCACCCAGAGAACCGACGTCCAGAAGAGATCGGGAGCCGTCCACGGGAGGTTGGTGGCCAGATGGCACACCCATAGGCCGGCCGGCCTAGGGAGGGCCGCTCGGCCCTACCTTGCAGAGACTCGGCTCCCGGCTTCGTGTGGAAGTTAAGCACCGCCTCTACAGTTGCGTGCATCTGACGCTAACAGAATTACCGGCCTTCTACCGACCTTGGAAGCCTATAAATAGCACTCTCCCCCTCACTTGTAAACACACACTCAAAGGAGCAATTCTCTCTTCTCAAGTCTAGAGTAGGTTAATAGTTGGGAGTTAGAGTCAAGTCAAGTTTGTCTCAGGGATCCGGAGTCGTCATCGGAGCTCAGTAAAGCTCTTGTATCTTTTCCTTTGACTAATTTTAATATAAGCTATCTTCTTTATTTACTTGAGTCAGCTTTACTTTTCGCAAATATTTATCTTCCCAAGTACTAGTACTTGTCTGCGGGAGTAAGTTTTTACCTCTAGTTCAGTTTAAGTTTCCTTTCTTGTTTGTCGGAGTTAGTCTTACTGGTTTTCTCGCCCGTACCAGTGTAACTCAAGTTAGTTCACTAGGTTGAGGGGGATTTCTCTTGAAGGCCTCAAGAGAAATCCTAGTACCGAAAGCAGACATGGTGTCTGACTAAGTGCTAGCTAGAAAGTGTGTTCCACCCCACGGTACCGCAGTGGTAGGCGGCAAGTGGTAACAGCCTTGTCCGTCCCTCGTAGTCCACCATGTTCGGGTGTTTTCATAGCAGTAGGATTGCCAAAAGTATGTTGGGCACCTTCTCACCCCTGTCTGCGCCCTTCGCTTAGGCCGCCGAAGTAAGCTCCTGGTTCCGACATTAAGTTAGAAACTTAAACTAGTTCTAGTGAGGCTAGCTCAGTAGTTTAGAAGTGTTTCAGGAGTCTTTTCTCGCTCGTTGTCCTCCCAGCTGCTACCACTCTAAGGTATAGAATCTCCTGTGTGTCATGCGGTCATAGTTTGGCCATTTATCTCATCAGTTATCTGGCTTACCCCTGCTGAATTAGTCGGTCGATAACTTCAGTAAGGGTTGTCACTACAATTTATGATATATTTTACCATAGTGCTTCCCTGAGGATTTCACGATACCCTGGAATACTCCAAGGTGAAGTGCTATACCGGTGAATTTTGTGCGCTTACAGAATACCTATTCAGATTGAGCATAAGAGACACCAACATATAGTTGTTTCGAGCAGGGCTCATATGGATTTATTTGGGCTTGGTCTATTAACTAAGACAATCTCCTATTTCTATTTTAGATCGATTTTGCTTTTGGCCTTTGCTTTGGCTAGTAATTGCTATTACAAGGTAATTTACTACTTTCACAAATTTAATATGTACCATTATTTATTTATTTAAAGAAAATACTAAAATGTATCTGCGTATCGGGTTTTTTTAGAAAATTGGCGTATCCGTGTATCCATATCCTTCCGATACCGATATGTGTATCCGTATCCGCGCTGCATAGCCGCACAGCATCCGCACACTGAATAATATATTCACATGACATGCTCTGAATACTATATTAAATAAAAATTAAAAAAATAACATTGAGAATGGATGTGACATTAGTTCATCACGGATAACACAAAAACTGCTGGTTTTTTCAAAATGTTACATCATTAATTTATCATCTAGGATGAACAAGGTGCGATGGACAGCACTTATAGCACTGAAAGGTCGCCTAGAGGGGGTGGATAGGCGTTTCTAAAACTTCTGCAAATTACAGCACTTAGAACAAATGCCAGTACATTGACTGGTTGGTCAAACTGGTCTAAGATTTAGTGGCTGAATACAACAGGCAACGGGTCAGATCAATTGGAATGACTGGTCAGACCGGTCCTGTGCAGAACCTACTCACAATCAGAGTTTCTCCCCTCCTCAATCTCTAGCACAAATAAAACTTGGTGTAATGCCTCTGCATGTGATATCAAGTATATTTATAGTCCCTTCACACACAAAAACAACACAACCAAGTAGATCTAGCGGAAGCACAAAGTAAAGCTAGAGTAACAAGTAGTGAGGCAAATCAAGATGGAGACACAAGGATTTGTTTGCCGAAGTTTAGATTTACCAATGTGAATCATACGTCTTTGTTGAGGAACTCGTAGGGTGTGAGTCTCTTTCAACTCAATCCCTTGAGTTGGGTCTTTTTCAAACACTGCTCCTTTCCACTAACTTGATCATTTCCACCAAGGGGACAAGATCACGCCCACACAGATTTACCGCGGCTCACCACACCGTCGGGAGTTAGCCGGTGATGCCTAGCCATGTAGGAGGCACACCTCCAAGAGTAACAAATGCAAATTGAAATTCTTTGATGGAACCAAGAGTGATCAACCAATGGTTGCTCATTGCAGCTCGAAATAGAGTTCTCACAATGCTCACTTTTGCTCTCACACACACACTCAATCTCTCAACCCAACCAAAGGATATGCAATATAGTTGAATCAACTCACAAAGAGTGTTGGGGAGAGCTAACTGGTCAAGATAAGGCTTTAAAAAGCTTAGAAATGCCAGGGAACCAGTAGCCCACACAAGGGAGGGCCAAGGGGTATAAATACCCAACTTCCAAAAACTAGCCGTTAGAACTGTTAAAGCAGACCGATCAGACTGGTCCCCTAGACCGGTCAAACCGTCTATTCAAAAAACTAGCCATAACATCCTAGACCGGTCAGACCGGTCCCCCAGACCAGTCAAATCGGTCTAGGTCAGAGAACAACAAACCCCAGTTAAAAGGCTTCATTTGGTCCACCAGGCCAAGAATTAATCATCCAAGTATCTTAGAGTTAGTTTTACAAGGTTTTCCCTCAGGGTTCTCACTTGGGTAACCTATGAGCACTTTTGACCAAGTCAAAGAACCAATATTGCATCCCTCTTGATTGTACGGTATACCTATACTCAAGATAAAATATAAATCAATAATCCAACACTTGAGCTCTGAAACATTTTCAGTTTTGCCATACTTTTGACTTTGTCAATCTTGGGATTTCACCATTGCAACTTCTTTTCTTGAGCAATTCCATACTTGAGCCAATGACTTAGCATTTCCATCTCTTTTGTAAATTTGTCTTTGGAACCTTAAGTCACTTCATAAATATTTGATGCATTGCATTGCTCCTCCCAATAAGGCTTAGACATGGTACTTCAAAATCCCACAGACACTAGCCACTTCACCCTAGCAATTCGCACATGGTAAGCCGTCGCTCTACCAAAGCTTGCTTAGTCCCTCGTACTAGCCATCTCGGTTGGTTTCTTCACCACTTGCCTTTGCCTCATTGAATTAAGCTTTGCACATCAACAATGAATTCCACTATTCATTCTCATGTCTTCATGTCTTTGTCTTTGTGTTGTAATCATGTACCTTTGATTCTTAAGACAAATAACTTTTCACTTTGTCAAGCCATAATTAAAAACCATCATTGATCATTGCATGAACCCTTGTTTCTATTTTCCTTCACACTATGCTTGACTTTCAACAATATTTGCCTTTTGTTTGATTCATTATCACATGAACCTACGACAATAATTAATTTATAAATTAATCCTTGCTCATGACAACTTCAACTAAGTCATTAATCCTTTAATCATGTTGTCATTCAACTCACCAAAATCCATTAGGGCCTAGATGCACATTCAATTTTACCCTTTTTAGTGATTGATGACAATTCTGATTAAATCTTACGATTGAATCAAATAAAAGCATCAAAATCTCAGATATATCATGAACTCCCACTATGTGCTTTAAATTGAATTCAACAACCAAGGCCTCAAATGCCATTTGCACTATGCTAGCCATTTTGGACTGGAGGATCCAAGGGATTTATCGAGGTCATGGAACTCTTAAGAGAACTAATGCCTTCAAGCAGTCTAGAAATATTTGTGATACAAGGATATAACAGTTCAATCGTTCCAGAATGGCTAGCGGGTATCTCCATTTATCTTCCTAATCTTCAGAGTGTTAAGCTGAAGGGCCTATCCCAGTGCAGTAGCCTACCACCGCTCGGTCAGTTACCAAATCTAAAAGAACTTGTTCTGGAAGCTATGCCAAGCATTACAAAGATGGACACAGGCTCTTGGGGTGCCAGCATGAAAGCTTATTCTCTGTTGAATCAGCTGGTCATATCCGATATGGTAAACTTGGAAGAGTTGAGCACGACATGCTCCTGTGGTGAAGGTATTGCAGATGAGTTCATGTTCCCCAGCCTCAAGGACCTAACAATAAAGGAATGCCACAAGTTGAGGGTGGTTCGGACACCTCGAGCTCTTGCCCCTCTCAAGAGCCTAAATTTGGATAGGTTTCAAGAATGTCTGTCATCGTTGGGAGATCTTACCTCTCTCCAATCATTACGTTTGGCTAGTTTTCAAAGCATTTTCAAGCCCTACCAGAACATTTGGGTAGTCTTGTGTCTCACAAGAAACTAGCCAAGGCATCACTCTTTTTCTGGAAAGCATAAGACAACTCACCAACAATATAAAAAGAATACAGGTTTGGCGCTGCCTAGGGTTAAGCGAATCACTACTACAAAAAAGTTGATTTATCTCGGTTGGGAAAACCCTGTTGTCCCGGTTTCCCAACCGGGAACGCCAGTCCGGGACAAAAGGGGTGCCCTTTTGTCCCGGGTCTGGCAACCGGGACAAAGGAGGACCTTTTGTCCCGGTTGGTAACACCAACCGGGACAAAAGGTGCTGCCAGCGCCCACGTGGCTGGCGCACCCTTTTGTCCCGGTTGGTGTTACCAACCGGGACAAAAGGCCCCTTTTTTTCATGTTTTCCTTTTCTCAATTCTTTTTCTATTTCAATTATACTTTTGTATTTCAATTAAACTTATGTATTGTGTATTGGAATTCAGTGTGTATGATCTCCACTAATATATATATATATATAGTTACTTATATAATATTTGTCCTATATAGTTTTCATATATAAATTAATTCACTTATATATATATATATATGTATACACATATCTATACATGTGAATTCCTTTACATATGAAAATGTCTAGGACCAATATTATATATATATATAGACACACACATATATATTTACATAGGTATATTTCTTCTTAATTACATATATACGCGTATATTATCATATTTGCTATCATTGTCAATAGTATATATTCCATCATAGTAGAATTCTCCTTTTGGATCGAGGACTTGCTCAACAATAAATTCGGATAATTGTTCTTGAATCGCCATAATCTTTTCCTCCGGTATGAGTTTATCGCGCATCTCCTCGACCTATGGAAAAAGGGGATAATTAATTTCAACTAATTAAAATACGAGTTCAAATATTAACAAGTTTTTTACTTAATTCCTCCTCCCAATATGTCCAGCCCTTTGGAGGACCTACCAGACCATGGATGTTCTCGCATACATAGTATGCGCATAAATTAGTGCCTTGTTTCTGCCTCATACACTTTAAGAGAGAAGAAATTATCAGGTATTTACATGAATATATAATAAAACTAATGAATCGTGCAACGAATCATCCAAGTGTGTACCGCAAAATCTGTCTTAATCTTCAATTTCTTGTCAAATTTGCCTGGATGATTTTTAGCGAATTGTTTCCAAATCCTGTGCATGATTAGAACAATTATAGTCAAGTGACAAAGTGATTCAAATTATCGGTCATCGATGGAGTAGTGGTAGAATTACTTTTTCATCATGTTAAGAAGATTTTCATATTGTTCTAGAGGTCTCCTCAATGAGTCCATAACCACGAGTAGGCTCTTCTCGGGAATTATGACAATTACGACCCAGTGTTTACTGCAAGATTATACGGAGGCAGTTCTTGGTAGTTAAGGTTTAAACAATTCGATTACAGAATAGAAAGAGTTAGACGGAAGGAATCACTAACGCAAAGTTGTAAGGAAACAATATCATTTGCTTGTTGTGATGAACGCTTATGTACTTGAACAAGTTTGGGTATAGCTCATCGGCAGTGTCGCATAGAATCCTCGAATTACAAGTAATTGGGTCAATGAAGCCGAGGTGAGAGTATCCCTTTCTCCTGCAAGTTTGTATCTCCATTCTACATGATACCGAATAAATCAAGAGATCAGTATGTTGAGATCATGCAAAACAATACGTAAGGAGAGTAAAATACTTACAGAACCCACAAGCCGACCATAGAGATGTCGAGGGCCTCCTGATGGTATAGTTGGTAAATTTCTTCCCAGTTTATCCATATAATGGCCACCCCTCGTAAGAAATCGTCATCTTTAATCTTTGCGCCCTGCACGAAGATGCAATCGGCCATCGCACCCATGTAGTGCTGGTGCAGCTTATACATTTGCGTTGGAAGCACGGACACTACTTCGGGGGGTACAAGAGATTTGCCGATCTCATACGTCCATTTGACGACCACATCGGCCTTTGGAATATCTTCTCCCCCTGCAATCTGAGCTGCCGCCAGGTTTGATTCTTTCAAAATGTAACAAAGTCTTGTTCTTGCATCGTCTGTCTCACTACGAGAGTCTATATTGATTGTTTCTTTTGGGCTCCGAGCTGTGGAACGTCGGACGACGACGACTTTGATTGTCTCTTGATAATTGTGCATTCGTAGTCTGAAGGGGGGTCTCTCGGAATGAATTTTCTCTTATTTGCTTCGCACATTCCCTTAAAAAATTTCAAATTTATCGGATTTATTACTTTCTCGGGCTCCGGCTTCGGCTTCGGCTTGAAGTGCTCTTTAACTCTTTCTTGAGTTATCCGATCGCATTCTTCAAGGCTCATGTCCCAGGGTTTAATAGGAGCATCCTTGGTTTTCTTCTCCTTTTCCTTCTTCTTTGGAGGCTCCTTAGCCGGTGCAGCTACCTTCTTTGCCGGCGGCCGTTTCTGCTTCTTTGCCGGCGGTGGAAGGGGTGACCATGGAGGCGACGGTGATGCTTGAGTGTTCATCGGCGCATGAGATGATGGTGATGGAGAATGTGCCGGTGAACCTTGCCGAGACAGTGCTGCCCTTGGGGAGTTTTGCGGAGATGCCGGCCTTGGAGAGGCATGCTGAGATGCCGGTCTTGGTGTTTGATCATCCGACTTTAGGACAATGTAGCGCTTATCCCATAGGATGTAGCCATGAATGGCTTCTGCTAGTGTCCTCTCCCCATCGCCTCCAGGAATATCAAGCTCGAGCGTCTCCCAACCCTAGCACACCTGCTCCACGCCAACTCTTGTGTATCCTGGCGGAATTTGCTGCCCGTGGTACACGTCACCTGGTTGGGTTGGCATGGCGGTACCGTACGCAACAGCGAACATTAAGTTCTTAACGGCAGTCTGCAGGTCACAAGGTGTCCGCTGGGTGATCTCATCCACTGGAAATCGCTGCGGGGCCGTCGCTTCAACTGCGGCCTGGATCCTCGTTGGCTCGGTGACGGCGACGTCTGTGGAAGCGCAGCTGCTTTTCCGCTGAGACAGATGATCGGCTGCGACATTAGGCTCTGGAGGCACCGTTTGCGCTTGCTGTTGCTGGCTCATTGCTATGGCCACTTGGCGTTGAACCTCTTCCTCTAGTCTTTGATCGTGTGACATGAGCCGTTCCTCTAGACTTCGCAAGTGTTCCCGATCATCATTCTTTCTTCTTTGCCGGCTTCTATATGATTCAGTGTAATCCCTGAACCCATACTTCCATGGAACCACGCCTTTGCCTCTTTGTGCGGCCCGGATGCTCTAGATTCCCAAAGACGTAAGTCAGCTCGTCCCTCTCTCTATCCGTCTAGAATGTTCCCTCGGCCGCTGCTTGTATGGCCTCCTGTAGTCTCTGGGCTGCTCGCTGGATGTTTGGCCCATAGATGCAGTCACCAGTCAATAGGTCCAAGCTTCTCCCGTGACCATAAAACCAGGTCCTTGACCTTTCAGGCCAGTTCATGATCGCAGGTTGGATGCCTCTGTCAAGCAGATCCTGCTCCATCTTCTCCCATTTGGGTATTGCAAGCTTGTAGCCTCCTTGGCCTAGAGTGTGATGGTACACTTTCTTCGAGGCGTTGTCTTTGGCCTTGTGCACCTTCTGAAGCCCAAGCTCTGAAGACTTGTATTCCACAAATGCATCCCAGTGACCCCTGAGCTTTTCGAGCTCGCTGGTAAATACGGGTGTGGTCCCGGTCTTGATATATTTCTTCGTCAAAATTTTGTTGAATGATTGCAGCTGTTCGGCCATCTTACTCAAGGTCCAGCGCTTGCATATCTCTTCGGATTCAGCTGGAACCATGAAGTTTTTCTTAAGCTCCCGCCAGCACCATTCTTTTTCTCTTTCGGGTACCGCATCCCGTTCCTCGCTTGGATTGGAAGCTTTCCAGAGCCTGAAGCTGATCGGGATGTGGTCCCTGACAATACATCCGGATTGTCTTATGAATTTTTTGGCGGCAGCTTCTGGAGCGATCGGTTCGCCATCTGGACCAACTTCTGTTATAATGAACCGCCCTTCCAATTTTTTTGTTGGGCCTCGCTTCGTCTTTTTCTGCTGCGACGATGATCCAGACGGCTATAAAAAAACATTCATAGTATTCATATAGATTCAGATGAAAATATGATTGTCACTACAAATAAGTATAGTTGTGATATGTACATTAGCACTTTGTTCAGCAATAGCGTCATCCTGAATAGATGGTGGCTCAATTCCATCACCGGACATATTCAAATATATGTCGGTATTGCTGCCATCATCAGCTTGTTCAGCGACATCTCCTTGACCTCCGCCAATCATATTCAACAGGAACTGTTCGTCTTCCGCGTCTGTGTGTCGCGGGTCCATCGTAACTAAAATATGAATACAAATAAAACCTTTAAAAAAATTCTCTCAATAATCCACATATTTAGATCGGTAACGATCGGAAACTATCGGAAACGATTCGGTTGGTATCAGTAACGATCAGAAACTATCGGAAATGATTCGGTCGGTATCGGTAACGATCGGAAACTATCGGAAACGATTCGGTTGGGATCGGTAACGATTGGAAACTATGGGAAACGATTCGGTCGGGATCGGTAACGATCGGAAACTATCGGAAACGATTCGGTCAGGATCGGTAACGATCGAAAACTATCAAAAACTATCGGAAATATTTGTGTGTTAGCGCGAGTTTGCGAGCTCGAGAAGTAATATAAATGACATAATTAAATAATAAATACATGATACATTAAAATATTTGAATGACATAATTAAAGAATAAATACATGATAAATTGAACTCTTTGAATGACATAAAAAAATAATAAATACATGATAAATTAAAGTCTTTGAATGACATAATTAAATAATGAATACATCATAATAGAAATTCTCTCTAATTCTATATTTCCTTCTCTATTTCTCTCTAAATTCTCTCTAATAATATATCCATAATTTGTCGCTAATAATATATCCAAAATTGAATTCTAATAATATATCCAAATTTGAATTCTAATAATATATCCAAAATTGAATTCTAATAATATTTCCATAATTAAATTATAATAATATATCCAAAATTGAATTCTAATAATATTTCCATATTTCAATTCTACTAATATATCTATAATTGAATTCTAATAATATATCCAAAATTGAATTCTAATAATATTTGCACAAAATTTGCACCTAATTCTAATAATTGAATTCTACTTAATATATAATAAATAAAATTAACACCTAATTCACTAAAATTTGCACAAAATTTAGGGTTTGGGGGCCGGGGCGGCAATCGCCCACGGTCGGTGCCGTTTCACCTAATGCAGCTCGGGGCGAGGTCGGGACGGTGAGCTCGGGGCGGCGCACGGGCGAGGCGGAGGTCGAGGATGACGATGGCGCAAGCGGCGCGGCGGTGGACGACAGGCGCGAGCGGGGAGGAGGGACGACGTCGGCGCTCGGGGTGGGGGAGGCGGAGATCGGGGACGACGGCGCGGTGGGGCGGTGGAGCTCTGGGAGGCGCTCGGGGACAGCGGAGCTCAGGGCGGCGCTCGGGGATGGCGGACCTCGGGACTGGCGGGGCAGTACGGTGGCGGAGCTCGGTCGGCGCGTCCTCTGGTGGCGGGGGACGGCGGCGCTCCGGGACAACGACGGCAACGAGCAGGAGGCTATGGGCGTAGGGGACGGCGGCAGCACGAGCGAGGCGGAGATCAAGAACTGACCAAGTGCTGGAGGAAGGCAGAGGAATGGGAGATATATAGGGTGGGGGCCTTTTGTCCCGGGTGAAGCCACCACCCGGGACAAAAGGGCCTTTTGTCCCGGGTGGTGGCTTCACCCGGGACTAAAGATGATTTTGGGCGGGCCGGGAAAATTCCCAGCCCGCAGCCCACCTTTAGTCCCGGGTGGATCTACCACCCGGGACAAAAGGGGCCCGTTTTCCCTCGTTCCCGCCAAATCTTATGTTCTTTTTTGTTTCTTTTTACTTCTCTTTTAAAATTGTCTTTCATTTGTTAATTCAGTTAATAAAATTATGATTCCAAAAATTATGGAACAAATTTTTTTATCTCTATATAAACTTGATACACGCAACAAAAATAATTAATTTTCATTCAAGTGATTGGGTCAACGAAATATCTAATTTTTTTGAAATCATATTTGTTATTTTGACCATGCAAAAATATATTAGGTGAACAAATTTTTTCGAACTGTTGCTTTTCGACAGAAAGTGGATTCTATCACGATATTAACATTTAAAAAGTGAATTTTAGATAAAATTAAGCAATTTCATGATATTAATGAGTAGTGTGTGAGTTTGAGAGATAGTGTGTGTTAGTGAGATTGTGTGTTAGTGAGAGAGTATAGTGTGTTAATGTGAATGTAATTTCATGAAATAAATAAAATTAGTTGAGTAATCCATTATTGAATGAAAATTATAATTGAGTCTGGTAATTAAGTGAAAATATAAAAAATAATATATATAACACATAAAGTATAATTGTACAGTACATATATAATAAAAGTATTCGAATTGCGATTACGTTTTTATACAATAATATAAAATGGTTCAAGTACATGAAGGATTAGCGGTAACAGACTTTCTCTTCACAAATGTCCATTGATTATGATCACGGCGCAAGTATGGAGCATCATCATTGGCTAGCAGCATGCATGGATCAGCATTTACTTCGAAAGGTGGAATGACAACAAAATTATTATATTCTTCTGACAAGTCTGTCTTGTCCTCCACTCCAACGATGTTTCTCTTTCCTGATAGAACTATGTGTCGCTTAGGCTCATCCTTTTGCTTGTTTATCCCCTTCTTTGGCTTGCTGGACATGTCCTTAATGTAGAAAACCTGTGCGACATCCTGGGCTAGGACAAATGGCTCGTCTCTATACCCAAGATTATTGAGATCAACTATTGTTATCTCATACTCATCTTTTGTTACCCCTCCACCAGATAGCTTAACCCATTGGCAACGAAATAGAGGCACCTTGAAATTGGGACCGTAATCCAGCCCCCATATCTCTTCAATGTAGCCGTAATATGTGTCCTTTTTTCCATTATTGTCCGTGGCATCCATACGAACACCGCTGTTTTGGTTGGTACTCTTTTTATCTTGGGCTATCGTATAAAATGTGTTTCCATTTATCTCGTACCCTTGGTATGTTAAAATATTCCAAGATGGTCCCCTAGCCAATAAGAACAGTTGTTCACTTATATCCATGTTATGCATTAGATGCTTCCACAACCAGCTGCAGAAAGGGTTCATGTGCTCACGTGTAATCCATGCCTCAGACTTTTCCGGGAAATTGGAGAGCAGAATTTTCTTATGTTCCTCGATATATGTGTCAACCAAGGATGATTGTTGAAGAACCGTATAATGTGCTTTCTTGAATGAGAAATCATCTGTGCAGACATAAGATTTCTTTCCTAATGTACCCTTTCCAGTTAGTCTCCCCTCATATCGCGATTCAAGGACTCCAATCGGTTTAAGGTCATCAATAAAGTCAACACAAAAGTCAATGACCTCCTCAGTTCCGTAGGCACTGGCGATGCTTCCTTCTGGACGAGCTCGATTACGAACACATTTCTTGAGTACCCCCATGAACCTTTCGAATGGGAACATGTTGACAAGGTGCACTAGAAGATGTGTCATGATGTTGAAGAAAGATGGTAGAAATATCAGCTCAAAGCCAACAAGACATTGCACCACATTGTTTTGCAGCTTTATCAAATTCTCTGGGTCAATTATCTTCTGAGAAACTGCGTTGAGGAAGGCACATATCTTCACGATGGTTAACCGGACGTTATCAGGAAGAATCCCCCGCAGCACAACCGGAAGAAGTTTGGTCATAAGCACATGGCAGTCATGGGACTTGAGATTTGTAAATTTCTTCTCTGCCAAATTTAAGATTCCTTTTATATTGTATGAGTATCCAGATGGAACCTTTATACTGCTCAAGCAGTCAAACATGGTTTCTTTCTCTTCCTTGCTAAGAGTATAGCTGGCAGGACTTAAGTATTGTCGTCCATTATCTCGTTGTTGTGGATGTAAGACATCTCGTTCTTCCATACGTTGCAATTCTTGACGTGCTTCTACTGTATCTTTTGTCTTTCCGTACACTCCCAAGAATGCTATCAGGTTGACGCAAAAATTCTTCATGAGGTGCATCACATCAATTGCATGACGAACATCTAAGACTTCCCAATATGGTAGATCCCAAAATATAGATTTCTTCTTCCACATGGGCGCCATTCCGTTTTCGTTCGGAGCAGGTTGGCTACCAGATCCCTTTCCAAAAATAACTTCTAGATCTTTTACCATGTTGAAGACGTCTTTACCACTACGGTGCATCGGTTTTGTTCGATGGTCCGCTTGGCCTTTGAAATGCTTGCCCTTCTTTCGTACCGCATGCCTGATGGGAAGAAACCGACGATGACCCATGTATACAACCTTCTTACAGTGAGTCAACCATATATTATCGGTATCATCTAAATAGTCTGTGCATGCTTTGTATCCCTTGTTCGAATGTCCTGACAAGTTACTAAGAGCAGGCCAGTCATTGATCGTTACGAACAGCAATGCTCGTAGGTTGAAGTTTTCCTGTTTGTATTCATCCCACATCCGTACACCTTCATCGCCCCAGAGCAATAAAAGTTCTTCGACCAATGGTCTTAGGTACACATCAATGTCATTTCCGAGATGCTTTGGACCCAGGATAAGCACTGGCATCATGATGAACTTTCGTTTCATGCAGAGCCATGGTGGAAGATTGTACATACAAAGAGTCACAGGCCAAGTGCTATGACCACTGCTCATCTCACCAAAAGGATTCATGCCATCCGTACTCAAACCGAACCTTATGTTTCTCGCATCCAAATCAAATTCAGGGTACATTCTATCTATTTTTCTCCACTGCGACCCATCAGCGGGGTGTCTCAACATCGAGTCTTTCTTGCGTTCCTCTTTGTGCCATCGCATCAACTTAGCATTATCTTTATTTCTAAACAGACGCTTCAAACGTGGTATTATAGGCGAATACCACATGACCTTCGCAGGAACTCTCTTCCGGGGAGGCTCCCCCTCGACATCTCCAGGATCATCTTTTCTAATCTTGTAACGCAATGCACTGCATACGGGACATGCATCCAAATTCTTGTACTCGCCTCGGTAGAGGATGCAGTCATTGGGGCATGCATGTATCTTTTGCACTTCCAATCCTAAAGGGCAAACAAGTTATTTGGCTTCATACGTTGTGGCAGGCAATTCGTTGTCCTTAGGAAGCATTTTTTTAACAAGTTTGAGTAATTCACCAAATCCCTTGTCGGATACACCATTTGTCTTCTTCCATTGCAGCAAATCCAAGGTGGTGCCAAGTTTCTTCAATCCATTTTGATAATCTGGGTACAACAACTTCTGGAACTTCAACCTCTCCGTTTCATTCTCACAGTCTGCCTGCACATTGTGCAATGCCTGCCCCAGATCATTGCTGGGATCATTTTCTGCTACATCTACTTCGGGCTCTTCCATGGGAATATCGTCATCGAATGCACCGATACCAGCATTCCCGGGAAAGTGGTCGTCAAAATCTTCTTCTTCATTGTCTTCCATGGTAACCCCCTGTTCTCCGTGCTTCGTCCAACAAACATACGTCTCCATGAAACCATTTGCGAAAATGTGGCTGTGTAGGATTGTTGAAGATGAGTAATCCTTGTTATTGTTGCAATGAACACACAGGCAGCACATAAAACCATTCTGCTTGTTTGCCTCAGCCACAGACAAAAAATAATGCCGGTCATCAATGAATTCTTTCGAACGTCGGTCAGCATTGTACATCCATTGCCGGTCCATCTATATTTTAAATAAATCGATTTGAATTCTTTACACGTATCGAATAAATAAAATATATCAAACCTAAATTAAACTAAATGTAACATAACATGAATAATTAAAAGATATGCAATATCCATCATACATCTTGATTAATTAAAAGGAGTACTTAATCCATTACAGAACTTAACAAAGGAGTATTATACATGAAACTTAAAAATTCGGACAACAACACATAGGTTTTCAACTGTCCTTGCGTTGGAACGCAGAATGCTCTAACGGATTTCTTGCTGGCGCAGAAGAAGATGGCGGAGCTGAAACCTCCTAGTTTGGTGGTGACGAACCGTAACGCCGCAATAAATCCTCAAGATCAAACGGAGGTTCCTCGCCCCTTGCCATGCACTCTCTATATTTTTTTTCCAAATAACGGAGCGCTGCCCTATGAAAAGCACTAGGTTTTTTGGACCGACGACCTATTCGAGTTGTGCCCTTCTCTCCAGAAGGACAACGATCACCCCCACCGGCGCCACTCCCTCCAGCTGCTGAAGCCATATTTTACTGAAAAATACCTTTATTTTCCACAAAATTATAAATTCTTACCATTACAATGCAAAAATTATTTACTATTACAATTACAATGATCAGATTAATAGCTCTTGCAAATAACAATGAAATCATATAAAAAGACGAAATGTATCATTAATCCTCAAGAAATCTCTAATTAATTAAAAGAAATCTCTATAACTTCTAATTACTTTGACACCCTTCAGTTCCAGGAGTACACTCTTTTCAATTTCCAGAAACCCTCTAGAAGAAAAATAAACATTTATTTCTGAAAATGTATATGTCAGTAACCTCAACCCTGCGGTGATGACACTGCCTTTCGGGGGGACACGGTGCGGTACAAGGATGTCACCAAACGGCCAGTCGCAGCACCAACATTTACGATTAATAGGCACAACACTTGGCACAGGCAGCGTGCTCGTTGATATGCTCTCAGTACAACAACGGTCATGCTGACTGCGTCAAATGCTGTCTTCTTATCAATCGGAAGTGCTGGTGATGCGACCAACCGATTCGCGACGTCCTTATAGCGCATCATGTATCCCCGAAAGGTAGTGCTATCACCGTTGGATGGAGATTAACGACGTATACTTGTTTCGAAATAAAGATTTTTTTAGCTTCTAGATGATTTCAATGTGACCCTAAATAAATACATCACTAGAGTGTCAAAATAATCCATTCATAATACAAAAAATTCTAATATACTCTTTTCATTAATTCATTCATGAATACAAAAATCAACTATCCACAATATGGTCATATATACAAGTACATCACATGAAGTGTCTACACTCATTCTAAAAAATTCTACTATCCACATACTCATCTAAATCTAAAAGGAAATCACACCTACATATGCAATCTAGCTAAATGTCCAAGAAATGAGGTAGCTACACATTTTCTCTATTTCTAAAGCATGAAATGAGCTATACAAGCCAAGGAAGAAGAGAAAAACAAGCCCCAAACCTTTAGCGCCGATGGATGGACGGGGAATCAAAGATCTTCACAAATGTGGTGAAGAAATGAGCAAGAACTCCTCTCTCCCGAGCCAAGAACAGTAAGAAACAAGTGAGCTGAATGGTTCGGGCGGGGGAGATGGAAGGGGATAAGGGGGCTAAGGCCTTTTGTCTCCAACCGGGACAAAAGGCCCCTGTCCCCCCGCTGGCCCGGCTAGCCGTTGGACCCGGGACAAAAGCCACCTATTGTCCCAGACCCAAAGGCTGCCGGGACCAGGGTTCAATTTCCCGACCGGACCGGCCTAACCGCCGGGCTCCGGTACCGGTTTACCGGTCCGGTTAGGCCGGTTACCGGTCGGAACCGGTCAAATGCGAATTCGAATTCAAATTTTACCGTGGTGGCGGTTCCGACCGGTATACCGGCCGGGTATACCGGTATACCGGCCGGTTTGGCCGGTATACCGGCCGGTTTTGTGTTGCGACTCACTTCGGTATACCGACCGGTTACACCGGTATACCGGCCGGTTTGGCCGGTATACCGGTTGTTTAGAGTATTTTTTCGCCGCTTGAAAAATTAATTCCCGGTGTGAAATAAAAGGAAATTTCGACATGAGCTATGCACATTTTAATGTAAATGACCCTACCAAAGCAATGAGTTATAATTATGCATACAAATACAATAGTAATAGGGTGCATACAAATACGGAGTCATACACTTATACACATGAAATGAAAAGTTCAACGTAGGAATGGGAAGACCCCCATTTGAGATGCGGTTTGGTATTCGGCGGTGGACATCAAAGCGATACCTCGCACTCTAAGCAGCTCAGCCTTGTAGTGTTGCCAAGTTTGGCCCGTCCACGCCGATGTTGTCTGCCATTCCTGAACTAACATAGTGTAAAAATGGGGGTCTTCCCATTCGTACACCCATCTCGTCGGTGGCTGCATGCTGATGTCAGGAATGGGATAGTGAAAAGAGTGCCTCGAATCGCTGTAGGAGGAAGAAGAGTTCTGTGGACTGTCATAGTCCGTCGGTCCACCTGTTCTCCTCTGCGATTGCGGTGCTCCATGGTCGGTGTCCTGAGTAGCATGTGTGAACTGAGTTTCCCCTGCAATCAACCATATTTCATAATTAGTAGTCAATAGTCAGAAATATGTGTGTATTTATATGTGCAATATATACCTGTGAAACGAACACCACGAGCATGACCACTACCACCAGCAGCATCATCAGCACCACTACCTCCACCACCAGCATTAGGCTGAGCACCGTCACCATCATCACCATCATCGGCCGAGCTGCTATCCTCGGACTCCTGATACGGAGGACTACGCTCACCTTCGCCATCATCAGTCTCGGTGTCGCTGCTCACTGGTTTTGCTGTTCCTTTGCCTTTTCGACGCTTCGAGTCACCCTTCTTAGGCCCCTTGTGCAACTTTCTCCGGTCCAATCTCTTCCACCACCTTTCGAATCTCCTGCAATGGAAGACGGATTTTTTAGTAACATGACAAAACATACACAATGTGAATGGAACAGGTTGAGGGACTACCTTGAACAAATATGCAGCATTTTGAATTCTTCCAGTCGCATCAATAGACTTATGGAACCACATGACCCCATTGCAATATATCAAAAAGTTGATGACACTCATCCTCGTCGGACCAGTCCATGAATCACACATTAACGTGATGCCAAATAAGGGCCAGTCTTTCTGAAACTTTACGTACCTCGTCTTCAAGTCTTGCTCATTCTGATCAAGGTACTTGCCATCAATATCCCGTCCAGTGGGTGATGCGATACCTTCACCTGCAACCATATGAAAATCATAAGATACAAAAATGTAAGTTTATAGGTATCATTGCAATGAAAGAAAACTTACCCCACTTCTGTGTCTCCCTAACCGCGCTGATAAAGTATGGACTGTCAGCCTGTCTTCCAGGTACTCCTGCAATATGGAAAAACTTTGACCAAGCTTTACCAATAGCTTCCTTTGCGTTCTTACCCTTCTGCGTCCAGGAGCCTGTATCAATCCTTGTTTGTGTCATTCCTCTTCTCCCACCAGCTGCCAAGTTATAGTCCTCCACCACAGGACTCTCCCTCTGCGAAGTGGACTTTCGAAACATTCTCTGCATAACATTCCCCCTCGTCGAACCACTACCCCCTCCACGCTCATATGCACCTCCTCTCTGTTCCACCCCCCGTCGGAACTCTGCTTCCGCTCTCGATAGATCCATGGCACGCTGCACCTGAGCCTCCTCATCTTCTTCATCACCGGGATAGTTTCCCTCTGCTGCAGCCTTCTCCCGTCTCAACCTCTCTCGGGCCCGGTCAGCAGTTGCCTTCTTTGCCCTATCCAACTCACGCTGAAAGAAGTCCCGCACATCAGGTGGCACATTCCTGCAATGGATCACCTCTGCCCCGCGCCCAGCCAAATGTTGTTTCAATCTAGTCGCACCACCTCCTCCTTTCTGCGTACGACAATAGTTACATCGCCATCCGGGATAAAGATTTTCACCGTGTTCCCACACAACATCTCTGCTTGCCATTGTCTATCTGCATACATGCACAACAAAAATATATCATCTAATATTCTTACTCCTACCTAAGTTATAGTGTCAAAAATCATCTAATACACCTAAATTAAATCTAGCTAAAACCTACTACATAGTGCAAAAAATCATGTAATATAAATAAATCTTCCCTAAATTCTAAATATACCTAAGTCATACACCTAAATCCTAAAACAAAACATCTAAATACACCTAAATCCTAGGGAAAAAAAAAACAAACCTGACCGCGGCTTACCGACGCTAATCGGCGGTTTACCGCCTCCCCATACCGGTAAACCGGCCTCCCCGGGCGGAAAACCGGACGGGACCGGTAGATCTACTACCGGTCCGGCTTACCGGTGAGGGAGACCGGTTAGCCGGGATCTGAGAGCGGCTAACCGGCCTCGAGCGGCGGGCGGCGACTTCTGGCGGCGGACAGGGGTCAGTGAGGGGGGAGCGGGTGAGGGAGGCGCTGGTGAGGCTTCGGCTGAGGGACACGCGACGTTAAATAACCTCTGCCGCGCGATGGGCCTTAATGGGCCGCGGTTTTTTTTCTTTTTCTTTTTTTATTTAACTTATAAATTCCGAAAACCATACTAAATGAACGAATTTTGGAGAAAATTTGACACCATTAGATTCATTGCACCTTGAAGTATTTTTAGGAATTTTTTGGGAATTTTTCATTTTTTTGAATTCAAATTTAAATTTTGAATTTGGACTGGTTTCATACCGGACCGAACCGGTACCGGTCCGGACCGGTTTGACCGGTAACCGGTCAAACCGGACCGGTTACCGACGGTTCGGTTAACCCTGGTCGTGCCTGCCGTCCTGCACTCCTGCTGCTGTGTTGTGGTGGAGTCCACCCACCCACGCGGCCACGCCCTCTCGCCTCCGTTTTCCTCTCCTCGTGTCCTTCCCCCGCCGCCACCACCACCACAACCACCATCATGCGGCGAAGTCCCCCTCAGCGCGAAGCTTCGTCGCCTTTTCTCCCCCCAACCCCGCCCGCCCACCGCGCCCGCGTCGGAGGGGAAAGGAGGCGCCCGCGCGCCCCCAAATAGAAGGCCTAGGTAATCAACCTCCTGCTCGCGCTTCTCCGGCCTGGCGCAGTTCAGCTCGCTACGCGGTAAGGCGGCGCGTTCGATGCTGCGGTTCGAATTGGTGCGTGCGGGCTTGGTTTGCGGCGATTTAGTGGCGGGTGTGGTGGTTTAGGGAGGCAGTTGGTGGGCTTGGCGTTTGGGTATTGCTGCGGGGGCGAACAGCCGTACCGTCGTACGGTAGTCTGCTCGCTGCTTCAGTGCGGTGATTTGCTTGCTTTATCTCTCGAGAAGTTTGATCCGTTGTCTGGTTGGAGCTTCTGCAGGTAGCCTATCCGCTTGCGTGGTTTTGGAGGTTTGGTTGATATTTTTTCGTTCTATAACTGGATGATATAGGCACGAGCTGTTGTTTGTTGCCATTAACTTTAATGTCACTATGATCATTCCATCTAATCCCTTATTTGGAAATATCTAAGCACTCCTTTTCTAGTACACATCCATTTTCAGATAAGCTTCTTGTTTTTCCAATACCATATCTCAGTTGGTTGTTGTGACATATCTTAACTTTGTTGATTTTTTCTGATCTCTGAGAATCCTTAAGTTGATAGCTAGCTCTTCTTGTTGTTTGGCCCATGCCACTATGCAATTTTTGGTGCACTTACTCAGTTGTGATTATAATCTTCAGGGAGCCTGATGCCTGAGAATACCAGGCTTGGAGGGTAGATCTAATCCTACTCGCGGCTAAATTGGAAGAAAATGATGATGGGAAAAGAGGACAGATATGTGAGGTCAGTATCTCCATCCCCTGCTGCTTGGGAAAAGAGGACAGATATGTGTTTTGCATTTCTAGCATGTTAGCAACACAATAGGATGTGAATAATGCGATAGTATCCTAAGTGAGGAAACACATCTAGTGGAAGTGAATGTTTGAATTAGATCAAGCAAATGCCCACTTGGGCCATCAGATGTGGACTGAATGGTAATCGATTCAGGCAAAGAGTTAAAGTCCCTTATGCGAGCTGGCAGAAATGCCCACAAACATATGCACTTTGGTACCAATGTTTGCATCTAACTCCTAACGTTCTTCCTTAAATTGCTCTATCCCCATCTCTTGAGGTTCAATTCTTGCCACGGTTCATGACAATGTGGCTATCGAACTCCAAGAACAAGAATGCAAAAGCAAGCACGGGTGCATACATCCATGTACATACGTGCAAGCTGCATAGTCATGTATATCTGTGTCAGTAAGGCACATGCCTTTGACTAACAAATTTGTATGTCATGTATATATGTACCAGCAAGCTGCATGGAGCCAATATTATTTTGTCCAGCAAAACCATCAGAGAGGTTTCGCGGTTTTGAACATAGAGGAACTGTGTCAAACTTTCAGGAAGTAGACAAGAATTTTATGAATTATCACCCTCTCCATTTCGAACTGGACTTCTCCCCTTTGAATCTAAATAGGCTATGACAAGAATTGTGATGCCACTTTTCTAAGAACAATTTTTCACCTCTGGCTCCCATTCTGCACATGAAACTTCAGCTGGGCCCTGCTGTGGCATGGTGTAGTAGTGTATTGGTTGGAAGTTATAGTAAACAATTAGTTACCTTATTAGCTTATTTATTTCCCTACATATGTATAGAGCTTGTTTCTGAGGGAGTTAAGTCAGTATTCCTGTAAAAATGCTTGCGTCAAGTCAAGTTGTTCCTATAAATATGCCTGCATTACATCAGGTTTGTCAACTAAACTAGAACGATGAATTAATCTCTCATTCAACTCTATAGTCTATTTCCTTCTTATAGTACCCTTCTCCACGACTCATGCTACACTATTTAGCTTTACTCATTGCAGTAGTTCCTCATTGTCAACTACAATTATTGAATCCTCCAAAATTCATCAATTGAGCCCATCTCATTTCAGCTTCATTTTTTTTCATCCCCCATTAATTCTTATATGCATGAATTTGAGGCTTGATGTAAGCATAGCTTGCAACACCACCACACTAGCATATTCATTGGATTTGTTATGCCGTTATCGCTTTAAGCACATGAGGCCCAACTGTACTAATGAGATAAAATCAGAATGTTCGGTTTTTGGTAACCTGATTAATGAAAATAAAAGGCACAAGGATCCAATTATAGTTTTGAGTAAAGAATGGATACCAGCTCAGTGGTGATTGGGGAAATTGTCATACATAACAATTGTTCTGAATTTTTGTTTGATTTGCTATATGCGCAGATTTCAGGACTGGAGATCAGAGCAGTCTGTTAGCTCAGAGAACATAGTTGTTCCTCGTAGAAATGATGTTTCAGTTTTCGATTCACTTAAAGAAAGAACTGCCAGAGTTTTTGCATTCCTTGGAAACCTTTTGCACTCAGAAACCTCAAATAGATCAATGGTGAACGAAAGAAAGTCTGCAACAGGAACTCTTCATCCCCAAGGGCCATTTCTACAAAAATGGAATAGGATATTTGTGATATCATGTATATTTGCAGTTTCAGTGGACCCATTGTTCTTATATATCCCAGTTATCAGTGATGAAAAACCTTGCTGGTACTTGGATAGAAAGTTGGAAAAGGCAGCAAGTGTCCTGCGTTTTTTCACAGATATTTTCTACATACTCCATATCATATTTCAGTTCCGGACAGGCTTCCTTGCATCATCTCCTACAACTTTTGGTCGGGGTGTCTTGATTGAAGATAGATATGCAATAACCAAGCGATACTTATCAACATATTTTTTTATTGATGTCTTCGCTATTCTACCCATCCCTCAGGTACTTTTTATACCACACACTTTGTGTCTACAGAAATATTTTGATATCATCATAGTAAATGCTCTGTGCAATATACTTGACTTAAGCTCTTTACTGAAATATTTCATAGCATCGTAGGAAATGATCCTACAGTTATGGTACTATATTCTTTTTACAGAAAGTCATGACTGTGTGTTGATATAAGTGAAGCAAATTATTGATATCAGTGCACTTTTAGTAGTCTTTTTGTAAGAAATGTGTAGAAGTAGAACCTGTTTCCTGTTAAAAGTTATATTTTATGTTTTAATCCACATATTAGAAACAAATAGTTTAGATAAATATAGAGAAAAATGTTTATCTTTTTATTTGATTATTCTTCTGTACTTTAGCTTTCCAGATAGGGTGCACTAATTTAAGTCTTATTCGTATTTATTTCTTGTTCAATAGTTGGGATTGTAATCATGATAATTCTGTTACCAGGTGATTATTTTGGTTGTGTTACCTAATCTTCAAGACTCAGACGTTATGAAAGCTAAAAATGTCTTGATGATTATAATTATATGCCAATATGTGCCTCGACTAATCCGAATAAGACCACTATATCTACAAATCACAAGGTCTGCTGGGGTTATTACAGAGACAGCACGGGCTGGTGCTGCTTTCAATCTTTTACTTTACATGCTTGCCAGTCATGTAAGTGCTGTATTTGTAAAGTCTGCCTGCTAACTAATTTCAGTCGCCATTTTTCTGCAGTAAATCTAACTGCATTATCAGAAATGTGAGCTACTCATGTATAGCAAAATTTAAATGGACAAAGAAAACACTGAAATTTTGGTTTTGTGTACTACAACAACAATGTCTTTTAGTCAAAGCAAGCTGTGGTAGGCTAGAGCTGAAACCCAACATGAGCCACCAAGAAAGAGAAAGAGAGTATTTTTTGCATGCATTTAGTTGTGGTGCTGTGGTGGAGTCACACATTTTGTGAGTTGTACATCAGCCAATCTTTTGATTTCTAGGTATTGATATCCATACATTGAATTGAGAAATATGTTCACCTTTAACCCCTAATACCTCATCTACTTTCTCTAAATTGACCTATAACTTTTAAAGATCCATGCATCCTATAATCAGTGTTTTTAAAGGTGACAAGGCAACCCAAGGCGAGCTGGGTACACCTGGTCGCCTCGCCTTGGGTTGCGACAAGGCGTGATTGTTGCCCAATACGAGCGGGGTCTGCCTGGACGCCTAGGCGACACCTTTGGAACACTGTCTATAATATTCCTTGCAGACCCCTAATTATGTTTAGAGTTTCCAACTATTTACTGAATATTGAATTGTTTAAATCAGAAATGTGATTGAGCGAGTTGTTGGTATGCAATTTGTTTGCTCCCACCATTTTTAAATATACGATGTTTAGGACAAGCTAACTAGTTCAAAAATGTCATATTTAAATGGAGGGAGCGGTAGGATTGGAATTGCATCACTAAGAGACTCAGCATATATATTGGTTACACATCAAAGCAATAAGCGGCGGTGTATTATGTATATTCTAGCAGAGGAGTTTGCTAGATTACAAAACTTAAAAGAAGATTATAAATTTCATGGATCTACAGTCTACCCCGTGATTTTTGTAAAGGAAAATGTATATTTTTGTTAATTCAACTATCGAGAGAGTTTGGTTTTGGCCATAAAACTCCAAAACCAGGCATTTCTAACCATCCAATTATCAGAACTGTTCGTATTTAGCCATTTAGTTGTTTTGATAGGTGGTTTCGCTTACATGGACGACACATGGCAGTGGGATCTTTTTTTTCCTCTCCTCTTCTCTCTTTCTTCTCTTTCTTTCTCTCTTTTGCTCATGGCTGTCGGCGTCGATACTTGTGGTGCCCCCCGCTCCCTTCAGCGACGAAGGCTGCTCCTGGTGGCGCCCTGTGCCACCATAGGTTGTAGATTAAGGTAAAGCCAAGTGGCGGCGGCCTGGTGGCTCATCGGCGCAGGTGGAGGCGGTGGACTAGATCTGAGCGGAAGCTCGCCGGCTTTGACCGGCCATAACTCATCAACGGATAGGTTTCCGGCGAGGGGGTCGACACCAGTAGCATCTGCCCCACGAGATGAATCCGTTTGGGGTAACGCTGACCATGGCTGCCAGCGAGCTGCTGGTGATGAGCGACATGAACTACAGTGGAAACGAGGTGAACACCATGGAATGAGAGAATGACCTTTAGGGAGTTACTTAGGTTCGATTTGAGCCGTTGGGTGGGTGAAACGGTGGGCGGAGGTTGGAGTTCAACGTCGGAGTGGATCTTGGCGGCGGTGGCAATGGCGGCTCGGGGAAATCTCGATTCCCGAGCCGACCGACCAACGGCAGAGATCGTGTTGGAGTGGCTGGGGAGGAAAATGGGGAGGCAACCGAGCTTCTGCTGCAAGGGAATTGGGAATCATGGAGGAAGGAGAATTTGGCTGGTGGTCCGAGCCATCCGAGCGGCTGGTCGAGTCGGAGCGAAAGGGAAGAATGAGGAAGAGAAGAAATAGGAAAGGATAGCTGACATGTTGGCCCCACTGCTATGTGTCATCCACGTCAGGGAAACCACCTCAAACTGCTAGATGGCCAAGTGTGAATGGTTTTGATAGTTGGATGGTTAGAAATACCGGTTTTAGAGTTACATGGCCAAAACCAAACTCCGGCGATAGTTGAATGGCCCAAAAAATGGACTTTTTCCTTTTCTAAATTACATTCATACTTTGATTAAAATTTTTAGATATATACTTTTTGGCAAAAACTCCGCCATGGCCGGTCCCAAGCCCGAGTAAAGGAGGAGGGTTGTGTTAAGGCTTGACGAGCCAACGTAAAAACCTTGCCACTCTTATGGAGATGAAACCCAAGAGAAAATTGTTGGGGCGTAACCCTCTTAGCGACGCGCCATATCGGAACCCGGATATGGTGTTAAGTGAGCAAGGGCCGGGTCGTCACCCTCGTGGCGCGCCGTGTCTTGATCTGGATACGGTGTCAAGTGAGCAAGGATCGGGTCGTCGCTTCCTCAGTGGCGCGCTACATCGGCGCCCGGGTGTAGTGAAAAGTGAGCAAGGGTCTTCGCATCTGACTCGGCGGGTGCGAAGGGCAAGGAAGCTAGTCGAGCCAACTAGGATTCGTCTAGGTAGTTGGAACGTAGGGTCCCTTACGGGTAGGTTAAGAGAGTTAGTTGATTCAGCGATTAGGAGGCGTGTAAATATTCTATGTGTTCAGGAGACTAAATGGTAGGGCCAGAAGGCGAAGGAGGTAGAGGATACTGGCTTCAAGCTTTGGTACACAGGAACGACTGCAAATAGGAATGTAGTGGGAGTTTTGATTGATAAGAGCCTCAAAGATGATGTGGTGGATGTTAGAAGGCGAGGAGATAGGATCATCTTAGTCAAGCTCGTTGTTGGTGACTTAGTTCTAAATGTTATTAGTGCTTATGCCCCCCAAGTAGGACACGATGAGAGTGCTAAGAGACAGTTCTGGGATGACTTAGATGACATGGTTAGAGCCGTACCTATTAGGGAGAAGCTTTTTATAGGAGGAGATCTTAATGGTCATGTAGGAACCACAAACACAGGGTTCGAGACGGCACATGGGGGTTTTGGTTTTGGTAGCAGAAATCCGGAAGGGGAGGAAGTCTTAGACTTTGCTGTAGTTTTTGACCTAATGCTAGCCAACACTTTCTTTCAAAAGAGAGAGTCCCACTTAGTGACCTTCAGTAGTGGCCAACACACTAGTCAGATCGACTTTATCCTCACAAGAAGAGAGGATAAACGAGCATGCTTCGATTGTAAGGTGATACCCGGAGAGTGTGTAGTTTCCCAACATAAGCTGCTGGTGGCCGACTTTCGTTTTCAGATGCGTGCCCGTAGGTCTAAACAAGCCAAGATCGCAAGAACGAAGTGGTGGAAACTAAAAGAGGAGATGGCCGAGGTATTCCAGGGAAGAGTTATTGTGGAGGGCTCTTGGAATGAAGAGGGCGACGCAAACTACATGTGGGAGAAGATGGCGACCTGCATTCGGAAGGTAGCTTCGGAAGTTTTTGGGATGACCAGAGGGGGTGGGTGCAAAACTAAAGACACGTGGTGGTGGAACGAGGACGTCCAGAGGGCTATTAAGGAGAAGAAAGAGTGTTATAAGCGTTTGTTTCTTGATAGGAGTGCAGATAATATAGAGAAGTACAAGGTGGCAAAGAAGATCGCAAAGCGAGCTGTGAGTGAGGCGAAGGGTCGGGCTTATGAGGATATGTACCAACGACTGAATACAAAGGAAGGAGAGAAGGACATCTATAGGATGGCGAGGGTGCGTGAGAGAAAGACGAGGGACTTCAGCCAGGTTAAGTTCATTAAGGACGATATGGATCAGCTCTTGGTGAAGGAGGATGAAATCTGACTTAGATGGCAAGAGTATTTTGACAGACTGTATAACGGGGATAATGAGAATACAACTTTTCAGCTGGACGACTCTTTTGATGACACCAACAGGCGCTTTGTGAGGAGGACTCAAGAATCTGAGGTCAAAGAGGCGTTGAAAAGGATGAAAGGAGGTAAGGCGACAGGCCCTGATGGTATTCCAGTCGAGGTGTGGAGGTGCCTAGGTGATATAGCTATTGTTTGGCTAACAAAACTTTTCAACCGTATTTTTCGGTCGAACAAGATGCCTGAAGGGTGGAGAAGGAGTATATTGGTGCCGATCTACAAGAACAAAGGGGATATTCAAAGCTGCACCAACTACCGGGGAATTAAGTTGATGAGCCATACTATGAAGCTATGGGAGAGAGTTATTGAGCATCGTTTGAGAGGGATGACGCGGGTCACTATGAACCAGTTTGGTTTCATGCCTGGAAGGTCAACTATAGAAGCAATTTTCCTAATAAGACATGTCATGGAGCGGTATAGAGAGCAGAAGGACCTACACATGGTTTTCATTGACTTAGAGAAGGCTTATGACAAGATACCACGGAATGTGATGTGGTGGGCTTTGGATAGGCATAAAGTCCCAACAAAGTATGTGACCCTTATTAAGGACATGTACAATAATGTAATGACTAGGGTCCGAACAAGTGATGGTGACACAGATGACTTTTTGATTAAGATAGGACTACATCAAGGATTAGTTTTGAGCCCGTATCTTTTTGCCTTAGTGATGGATGAGGTCACAAGAAACATATAAGGTGATATTTCTTGGTGTATGCTTTTCGCTGATGATGTCGTGTTAGTTGATGAAAGCCATGCGGGAGTGAATAGGAAGCTGGAGTTGTGGCGGCAAACGCTAGATTCCAAAGGTTTTAGACTTAGCAGGACTAAAACTGAGTATATGAGGTGTGACTTCGGTGCCACTCATGAGGAGGGATATGTTAGTTTGGAAGGCCAAGTAGTGCCCAAGAGGGATACCTTTTGATATTTGGGATCGATGCTACAGAGAGATGGAGATATTGATGAGGATGTTAGTCATAGAATCAAAGCGGGATGGATGAAGTGGCGCCAAGCATCTGGCGTCCTTTGTGACAAGAAGGTACCTCAGAAGTTAAAAGACAAGTTTTATAGAACGGTGATTAGACCGGCAATGTTGTATGGTGCGGAATGTTGGCCTACAAAAAGGCGGCACGTCCAACAATTAAGTGTTGCAGAAATGCACATGTTGCGTTGGATTTGTGGGCATACAAGGATGGATCGAGTTCGAAATGATGATATACGGGATAGGCTAGGGATAGCACCAATTGAAGAAAAGCTTATCCAACACCGGCTGAGATGGTTTGGACATGTCCAACGGAGACCACCAGAGGCACCAGTGCATAGTGGTATCCTAAAGCACGACGGTAATATGAGGAGAGGCAGGGGCCGGCCGAAGTTGACATGGGAAGAAACAATTAGAAGAGACTTGAAAGACTGGAGTATACCTAGAGATTTGTCCTTAGATAGGAGTGCTTGGAAAGCCGCGATTCTCGTGTCAGAACCATGAATAATGGTCTTTGTTGGGTTTCAACTCTAGTCTACCCCAACTTGCTTAGGATTAAAAGGCTTTGTTGATGTTGATGATACTTTTTGGCAAAACTATTGTGTAAAGTTTAAGAATTGACTTCACCAAGAGTTTGTTATAGGTTGAGCTACATGTAATTGCAATAGAACATCCTGGATTTTCACGGTCCAGCCAAACATACCATCCAATGGATGGAAAGAACCAAAGAAGATATTTGAGGCTGGACGATGGACCCAAGGTGACACGTCGTGGTGGCCTATATTAGTGCAAAAAATTGGCTTAAAATCTGAAGCATTTCTGTGAAATTGTTGTAGTATCTGTAGTTCCTCCAAGTGTTCTAAAACGTGGCCGTATAGCCCACCTAGGTGGCGATTAGGCTCTACATTCCACTCTTTGTGTGCCTAGTGCCTAGCGCTTTCATAATGCAATTCAGTGCTTTATGTATAGACTAGTTTTCAGAAATGCATTGTAACAGAACTTCAATGTGATTTTAAAGCAATCTTTCAACTGTTGCAGGTCCTTGGAGCAATTTGGTACTTACTTTCTATCCAACGCCAAGATTCCTGCTGGAGACATCAGTGTAGAAACAATACAACATGTGCTGCAGATGCTGCATCTTTATACTGTGGGGCTGTTCATAAGAATGAGACCTATGCTTTTTTAAATACTGTTTGCTTATTAGGTGTCCCGACAAACAATCTTCCAGATCCAGTCTTTGGAATTTATGCGCCAGCTATAAAAAATATATCACAATCAAGAAGTTTCTTTACAAAATTGTTCTACTGTGTTTGGTGGGGTCTGCAAAATCTCAGGTGTTCAAAAGACAAACCTTTAATATATTTGTGTTCTAAACCAATGTGTGGATAGCCTGACATTTGTATTTTTACCTTGCTCTGTTCAATGCAGTTCTCTTGGCCAAAACCTGAAAACAAGCACTTATGCATGGGAGAATTTATTTGCAGTTTTTGTCTCAATATCAGGTTTAGTTCTGTTTGCGCTGCTTATTGGTAATGTGCAGGTAAACACTGATAATTTCTTTATTTAGTTGATAGTGCTTCAAATGATGGCAAAGGCATATAACAGGAAAAATAATATATATGATTAAAATTGCACAACTGAAACTGGATTGATTGATCTTTAGAAAACTGATCCCATCATCATGCTGCACTAGTTGTGAGAACGCCCTGTACATGTTCAAAGCCATGTGGGACCTTGTGATGCCGCATGTGGCATGCCAGTTGTCCAGACTCAACATTGTGATGTTAAATACCAGTAAAATCTTTCTGAGTCTAAAACCTGCAATATTATTTCTAGAAAAACAGTTCATATATCCCTACTTCAGTGCCTTAATTTACAATTAATGTGTTTTCTCTGATCTCTGACAATGCTCTAACTATTTACCCCCTTTATAACAGACCTATTTGCAATCAGCTTCTCTGAGAATAGAGGAAACAAGAATGAAAAGCCGCGATACAGATCAGTGGATGTCATATCGACATCTTCCTGAGAATCTCAAAGAAAGAATACGACGTTATGAACAGTACAGATGGCAAGAAACAAGTGGTGTTGATGAAGAACAACTCCTTATGAACCTCCCCAAAGATCTTAGGAGGGACATAAAACGACATCTTTGTTTATCACTTCTCATGAGGGTATGTTATTACATCCTCCCACCCACCCCACCCCACCCCACCCCACCCCCCCCCGACCGTTTGTCCTGAGGCTGATCCAGTTTATAAGAATCTATATTCTGCTTTCGATTTGTAAAATTGTCCCTTAGGTTTGTGCTAATGTTTCAAGGCAAAGGACCAATTGGACGCAGTGCCATGATCCATCTTTTTTCCTTCCTGATATTTCCGGCCAAAGGACAATCGGATATAGTGCCATGATCTATCTTTCGTTCCTTCCTAATTTTTCCTGACAAAGGACAAATAAGATAGGGTGCCGTAAATCCATAATCCAACTTTTGTTCCTTCTCTATGCAATCTGAGTCCTTATTGCTGTGGATTTTACACAGGCTGTAAGTCTATTAGCACCATAGCATGTCATGGTCCCAGCAAGACTCCATTTGGGCGCCAATTTCCACAGGCCCCCTTGAACTTAACCCACCAGAAACTTCTTATTTGTGTTTCAATGCATGGATTTACATTCCATCATACCATCATCCTGAATGTTTTACCATGCTCTTGCTGTGTTCATTTTTTTTCCAGGTTCCAATGTTTGAAAATATGGACGAACAGCTCTTGGATGCCTTGTGTGACCGCCTAAAGCCCATTCTATACACAGAAGATAGCTGCATCATTCGTGAAGGGGATCCAGTAACCGAAATGCTCTTCATCATGCGAGGAAATCTAATGAGCATGACGACAAACGGTGGAAGAACTGGCTTCTTCAACTCCGATGTTCTGAAAGGTGGAGATTTCTGTGGCGAGGAGCTCCTCACCTGGGCTCTTGACCCCACATCAACATCAAGCCTCCCCAGCTCAACAAGGACGGTGAAAACTATATCCGAAGTCGAAGCTTTTGCTTTGAGGGCTGAAGACTTGAGGTTTGTGGCCACCCAGTTCAGACGACTCCACAGCAAGCAGCTCCAGCACACTTTCAGGTTCTACTCGCAGCAGTGGAGAACCTGGGCTGCCTGTTTCATCCAAGCAGCCTGGCACCGGTACTGCAGGAAGAAGATTGAAGATTCCTTGCGCTTGAAGGAGAAGAGGCTGCAGTTTGCGATTGTGAATGAAGGCTCCACCTCTCACAGCTTCATGGCAGCACTATATGCTTCACGTTTCGCTGGAAACATGATAAGGATCCTGAGGAGAAACGCCACTCGCAAGGCGCGCCTCCAGGAACGAGTGCCTGCAAGGCTGCTGCAGAAGCCAGCGGAACCCAACTTCTCCGTAGAAGAGCAGTAGCTTGCTGTTGGGCTTTGCCTTTGGCAGAAATGGATACAAGTTGTTTGTGCACGACTTCTTCAGTTTTCCACTCGCTGATACTGCTAAAGTTGGAACGGCCAAAGCAGAAATGAGAAAAAAAACAGAGGAAAATATAGTGCTAGCATAACTAGTTGGTGATGTAGACGATGCCTGCTTTTCAGAGCTTTTGAGTAGCGTTGTATATGCCTTACCTAAAAAATGTAGCGGTTTATGTGCTTGTTTAACGTAGGTGTGATTAGCAATGTAGTGGTACTATACACTTCAAAATATATGTGTAGTGAGCGATGGTTTTAGTGTTCTGCGCATGGTAGATGGGACTGGTAAGTGCCATCTGAACTTCACGTGGCATGAACAAACTGCTCGTTTTGGTTTTACTTGGTACTGCGTTGCTGCTGTCTAATGTCGTTGTTTCCCTTTGTCGAGCTGGGGTCTCCCATGCCCATACCAGTCGTGATTCGGTGGTCTCGGTGTGTCGCAACAAAAAAAAAGGAACATGTTCTCTGCGCTTCTCCATGCACATACGCCACCATCTTTGAACTTGAACGCGACATGTTCTTGTCTCCGTGCTCCTTTTTCCTGATACTGCCCGTTCTCGATGGACAGCTCTTACTACCATTTTTGTCCTCCGGTTGAGGTTGAGCCCAGTGCCTATCTATGGCCACGGCTTGCGCATCCGTCACCGTCAGGGTCAGGGTCAGGATCAGGCAACAGCCGCGGCTTCGTTTTTTTCCCCCGTCTTGTTTTTGGGGTGGGAACGTGTCAGGGTGTGGTGCCACTACTACTCTTGGTAAGATTGGGCTCGGTGTTCATCACCAAATTCAAGAGCTGACGACTGACAGGCACGCTTCAACGGTTCAACCCACATCTAATGATAATAAGAACAAATGTGATTTAAGACTAGAACCGAAGAAGAATAAAGCGTGAATGCAAGAAAAGGGAAAAGGAAAACAAGTTGCTGACGTGTATTCCGTTTGTCCCAAAATAAAGGTTGTCTTAGTTTTATCCTAAGTTAATTTTTCCAGTTCTGACAGTTGGATGACCTCTATTATACGATTTTATAGTTGAATATTGAAAACTAAACTTTATGAGAGGTCAAGTGTGTAAATTAGAACTTTTCCTTTAAGAAAACAACCGAAGAAGAATAAAAGATGGACTCATGAACCACTACGGAAACTTTCATGTTTACGCAAGAAAAGGGAAAAAGGAAGGCACGTTGTTCACAACTATTGGCCAACCTTCCTAAAATATAGGTTGTCTTAGTTTTGGTCAAGTTAATTTTTCTAATTAAATTTGTATGAAAATACAATGATATACAATAGCAAATAAATACCATATCAAGATAGAGATTTCATCATGGGATTAACTATAATAATTTGATGTTATAGATACCGGTGTATAAGTTCGATTTAAAACAATGGAAACTAAATCTACTTACTTTTTAGAATGGAAGTAGTAGAAAATAATAAGGGATATAAAAGGGCACTTGATATCCAAGGTTCTCATCTCTTTGCATACTCCCTTGTCAAAGGTAAGTGATGTTTCTAACATCGGCAGGGGAAATTCCACACGCCAAACACATGAGAACATCATGTGCAACCTGCAGTATAGCATGTCAGGAACTACATTGGAGGTTCCTGTAAGAGTACTATGGATGCGATGAAAACCCACTGTTGGGGGAGCCACCTTCGGGACTGAGGTGCAATGACCCGAAGGCCCGAAGACTGAGGACGAGTCGATCGCGCGCTCTCTAGCCGGCGATGGCCATGGTGCGAAGCGACTGCAGCGAAGGCCGCCAAGTGAAGACCCCAAGTTTGGACGAGAAGGACGGCCATGATCCGGCTTGGTGGCGAAGGGGAGCCAGCGAGGGCCGAAGAGGGAAGGGGGAATGAACGATTTGAATGGCGAAGGTCGAGCCCAAAGGCCCGGCAGGAGACGATCGGTGGCGAAGGTCTCGGAGTCCTGAAGAGGCCCACTTATCTGTCCAGCTGTAATCCACTATCGCATATGTTGATGTAATATTTCCTGAAAACCCATGGAATATTCTGTAATTGTGGCGGTTGAAAGGCAGTACGGGGAATTTACACCCGCGGGTAGTTGAGCCGCCGTCTATAAATACCCCCCGTAACTGCTTGTGATGGGACATTGAATACAGAGCAATTATGCCCTTGCTTTGATTTTCGTACTGTCTATCTGGTTGTGATTGTTTTCTTGAGGTTTCGCCCTCGACGAACCGAACTGTTGTGGTACTCCTTCACTCCGAAGGGTGTCCTTCACCAACACCCACTATGTATTCACACCGTAGCACATCCAATTGCCAACAGATTCTGACAAGGTCGGTCGATTAACAACGTACCTGTGGCACGGGAATTGTTCCTAACAAAAGTAGGTGGTGTTTCACTCTCCTTGCCTTAGAGGAGAAACAGGGTTCGTATTGGGTTTCTTAAAGATAAGTTGGAATTTGAGACACCACAACGCTCAGAGCCTCTAGCACTATCATGTGTCTCCTGCTCTTTTGCAGCAAGTTCTTCATATCGATGGAATTTATCCTATTGTCCAATTCGGTTGGAATCTACGGTAAAAGAGTTTATAATTTGAGATTTATTTTTTAAGGTGACTTAGATCTTGTATTTGCGTAAGTCACAAATGTGAACTGTTGGATCCCATCCAGGATCGATCTATGTATCTTGTTTTGTTTTGTTTTGTTTTTGTATCTTGTTTTTTTGTCTAGTTTTACAAGTGACTTACGGGAATGCAATTGATGAGGAGACAGATCCTTATAATTTTACTTTTTTATCTCCCTAATAAATTTACCTAGTAGTTTATAATTTTACCCTTTATCTCCCTAGTAAATTTACTTGGTAGATATAAGAAGTGAAAAATCGGGATACTCTATTAAAAAAAACATTAGAGCATCTCCAAGAGTCTAGATAAATCAAACTAGCCAAATTTTCATTTAGCTATTCATTTAGCTAAAATTGTTTCTCTATTTTGTGTTAGACTAGCTATCTATTTATTCAACTCTTCCCCTCCACACACACTGATGAGTGAGTCCCATCCGTCGTCCCCTTCCTTTCCCTTTACCTTGACTGTCGACGGACTCGATGGCGGCCGTGAGGGCGGGAGGAGTCGACGGCGGCTGCGAGTGCTCGACGGTGGGCGCAGCACGGCCTCGACGGCGGAGAACCTCGATGTGGCGGGCGCGGCGCGGTCAGGGGCGTAGTTAGGGGGGCGGGCAGGGGCCTGGCCCCCTTATGGTTCCCAATTTTACATTATAAATTTGAAATTTGATTAAATTTTTATATAAATTAATATAATTGCCCCCTAATAATAAAAAAATAAATTTCTGGTTCCGCCCTGGGCACGGGACCGCGATCAGGCGGGAGGACCTTCTATAAACCTGCTCCCCGCCGCTCTACGCTGCTCATACTCCCAGCCGCTCTAGCACCTCGAATAGCCCATTTGGTGGTGCTTTCCAGCTCTGCAAGGCCCGCGGTGGATTAACAAGCAGCAAATTGAGCTTCTCCTTCCATGAATCGACCTCGTCGAGCAGCAAATCGAGCTCCTTCTCATGTGAATCGACCTCACGGAGCAGCAAACTGAGGTGCCGATCTCCTCCTCAGTCCTCTCCACACATTGCCTGGAGCAGCAGGACAGCACAAGTGGCCGCCGGGCGGGGCAAGCAGCCACCGGTCCTACTGGTGCTCTGGCCGTGGGGAGCGAGCGGCAGGCCTGCATGCGGGGATGAACAGCCGCCGGGTGTGGGAAGAGGCCCGCGCGCGGGGGAGGATGATATCGCGAGGGGGATCCGAAGGCCATTGGAGGGGTTGGGATGGAGAGTGGGATAGCTACGGGAGCAAGATGGCGAGACCGTTGGAAGAAGTTTTTGGAGCAACTAATCTAAATTTACCAAACCAAATATATTTAATTAGACTGTTGGAGTTGCTCTTAAAAAGTATATTCCAGGGTCGTGTTTGGTTTCAGTAGTACTACTAGTACTATAAAAAAAATCTTGTATACATGGAGTATTAAATAAAATTTATTTGTAAAATTTTTTTACGGATGGACATAACTTTTCGCGACGAATCTAATGACGGTAATTAATCGATGATTGTCTACAGTAATGCTACAATAACCATCCTCTCATCGTGCGGTCAAAGACATCATTAGATTCGTCTCGCGAAATAGTGCAGGATTGTGAAGTTAGTTTTATAAACTGATTTTGTTTAATACCCATAATTATTGGTTAAATTTTGTGCTACTTCCTAGCACAAACTAACCAAACACGGCCTAGGGACTCCAAACCAAACAAGATTCAGTGCTTTGCCTCTTGCAGGTCAAACCTTAATAACATATCCCTGTATCCCGTTCGACCATTCCACATCAAACGGTGTTGTGTGCGATTCGAGGCAAAATGAGTCAGGACTTGGGCATTTCCGGTTACTATCTGTTGGTCTAGCCGAAGCGGAAAGCCATCTGCAGTTGCCGCCAGCCACCTGCCAGTCCTGTTGAAATTGTGCTTGCTCACCCTGCCTTAATTAAGGAGCGTCATGTGGCCCTTAGCAAAGAGGCTCTTTGCTTTCTTATGGAGACATATTTACTCTCATAAACTCAATTTTAAGCAATCTATCTGTCTATATGTTTTTTTTCTTTGAAATCCTAAAAGAAGTCATCAAAAAACTAAATTTTTATAGATCTAGATTCTTCTGGCAAGGGGATGGTCACAAAAAAAATATAGATTATCTAAATGGGATATACTATGTAGACCAAAAGAACAAGGTGGATTGAGAATTTTGGATTTAAAAGTCCAAAACAAATGCTTCTTAAGTAAATGATTGTTCAAACTTACTAATGAAGATGGCATTTGGCAGCAGATACTCAGGAATAAATACCTTAAATCTAAAATCCTCACTCAGGTTGAGGAAAAACCTGGTGATTCACAGTTTTGGTCAGGGCTTATGTCAGTAAAACAAGAATTTCTTAATTGGATGATGTTTAAAGTACAAAATGGAAAACAAACCAGATTTTGGGAAGACAAGTGGCTGGGGAACTCGGCCCTTAAAGATCAATATCCCAATTTGTTTAATCTGGTTCATCGCAAACATGTTACCGTTCATACAGTGCTTAATGGAGACTCTTTGAATGTCTCGTTTAGGAGACATCTTACGGAAAATTGAAAGAATCTAGGTGATGCCTAGAGGGGGGGGGGGGGGGTGTGAATAGGCGAACCTGTAAAAAACTGAAAAATTCTTCGCAGCGGATTAGTCTGAAGGAAGTTCCGACACCTTTGTAGGAAGTTCCGATGGATAGGAACTTCTTGCAATTGTATAGGAACTTCCGACAAAGGTAAGAATTTGAACGAATTACAAGTTTTCAGATGAACCTGGAAAAAGTGTTTGAATCAAAAGTTTGCCAATAGGTCCTAGAGCAACTTGCAAGTGATCTCCCACAAAGGAACACTCCACAAAAGTAGATCGGGACAAAACAAATTCAAAGTCACACTACTGGAAAAAGGCCCTTAGGCACCGGTTTTTCCAACCGGTACCCCGAAACCGAGACCAAAGGCTCTTGGCTTTAACACCGGGTAACACAACCGGTACTAATGGCATTCATTTTTGTCAAAAATATGCATACGGTGGTGGCTGGGATTCGAACTTGGGACTTCTTACGTCACGTGCACCTTTCTTACCATCTCACCTACACATCACTTGTGATGGGAAGAGAGATATTTTCCTTTTGAAGTAACCCTTGGATGAGCCTTAGGTACCGGTTGGTAACACCAACCGGTACCTAAGGCTCTTAAGGTACCGGTTGGTGTTACCAACCGGTACCTAAGGCTCATCCATAGGTACCGGTTGATGGTACCACCAGGTACTAATGTAAAGTTACCACCTGGTACCTATGATGAGCCTTATGTACCGGTTGGTGTTACCAACCGGTACCTAAGGCTCATCCATAGATTCCATCAACTCCAAAAGTACCGGTATGAAGATGAACCGGTACCTATGCTAGCATAGGTACCGGTTCATTTTCATACCGGTACTTTTAGGGTGGACCTTTGGCTTGTTTTCTACTAGTGTCAACAAGAACAAGTCAAGAACAAGAGACACTCGATTTGTTTCCCGAAGTTCACACCCAAAGGTGCTACGTCTCCGTTGACGAATGATTCAAGAGACGACGCTCAAAAATCCCTATGCTCCTCACCCAAGGCAAGATCACCTCTCTAACCCAAGGTCACTTACTATGAGTTCCTCGGAGAGGAATGGAGATTACAAACTTCCCGGGGCGCACACACGCTAGAGGACGCTCCACGAGCGACGCCTAACCATCTAGGAGCAAGCTCCAAGAGTAACAAACGCGAATCGACGGTTGGAGATGCGTCAAGTGCTCATGAACCGGAGAGGGCGCCTCACAAAGTCAATGGCTTAAGTCTCACACCTCAATCCTTGTCTCACCCAAGCCCTAGCTCAAATCTCTCAAAGATTAGCTCAATAATGCGAGCGGGGGGTGAAGTTTGAAAGCTTGGAGGTGTTTCTTTCGAGTGTAGGCAGCAGCAAATGAAGGAGGGGGTGAAGGGGTATTTATACCCGAGCCCCCAAAACTAGCCGTTACAGAGCTGTTATGTACTTATCGGAACTTCCTACAACCTCGTCGGAACTTCCTATAAAAATAAATCAGCTGGCCGAGCACCCCTTGTAGGAACTTTCAAGAAAATTCCGATGGGGGTAGGAACTTCCGACAACCTTGAAGGAACTTCCGACTCCTACAGAAAATATAGGATTATGTGCTCAAGTTTGTGCAAAGTGTCTCTCAAGGGTAATTCACATTGCAGATAAGCACTTTTGCATCTCCAGGCCATCTTTTCGCACCCTTTTTAATAGTACGGTGTTTCATATACTCAAATTCAAAATAGAAAATTATAAAACATCTTCAACGAAGCTCAAAACACCATCTCGTTAGCGAATATGACGTCGTTAAGTGCTCTTTCTTATTTCAATGATTTTTGAACCTGCTCATCACTTGATAAATGCATTAGCTCCTTAATTGTGCGTGCCATTAACACCAAAACCAACATAGGGGGGCAAATGCACTTTCAGAAATAACTTGAGGGACTGGATGGTTTTGGGACATCGTGTTGCTAACATCCAGCTGGGAGATAATAAGGATATAGGAATTTGGCAACTTCACAAAAGTGGCCAATTTTCAGTTCGTTCTGTGTACTCAGCTCTATTAGATGTTCAAACTCTACCCATAAATAAGCCCGTATGGAAACTGAAAATTCCTTTGAAAGTAAAATTTTTTATTTGTCTACTCCACCGTGGGGTTATCTTGACAAAGGATAATTTAGCCAAGCGTAATTGGAAGGGGAGCAAACAATGTTGTTTTTGTATGAATGATGAAACAATTGTGCATCTCTTCTTTGGGTGTCATATGGCTAGGTTACTTTGGAGGATAATTTTTATCACATTCGGTCTTAAAAAAACCTAATAATATTGTGCATTTATTCGTGTCATGGCTGCAGGGTTTTATGTGGGAAAAGAAAAAAGTTTTGTTCACAGACTTATGTGCGTTTTTCTGGTCAATCTGATTATCCAAAAATGATGTAGTTTTTCATAATACTAAAAAACAAACTGTTCTCCAGATCTTTTCAGGGCCACTTATCTTACCAGGACATGGGCGATTTTGCAAAAGGTGAAGGACAGAGGCTTGATTGCAAATGCATGTCGCGCCTTGGAAGTGACGGCGATGGACATCTTTGCGCGGAACAGGTGACAATTTAGTAATAGACTTTGTGGTTTGTAATTTGTTTTCTGTTAGCTTTCAAAGTTTGTAATAAGAGCCGGATATAACTTTTTGATATAGAGACCGGGATATTATTCAATATTCCTTTATCTAAAAAAAGCAAAGAGGCTCTCCTCGATGCTACGTACGCGCTCGACGTCAGAACCCTTGGCATGCCCATATTCACCAAATCGTAGAGCAGGGCCACGGAGAGGAGAGGCAGGGGATACATCTGAAAGTTATAGTATTGTTAAAAAGTATGAGTTAAGTTATTCGAATTTTGCATAGTATCTCCCTATTGGAAACATTGCTAATTTCTTCATGTGGTAAATTTCTAAAAGTTTATTTTAGCTTTCTTTTCCGTTAATAGAATGCCAAACTTTTAAAATGATGCAATACTTTTCCTTCCATAGGATTTTTAAATCTCATATTTAAAGTGAGTATTGATATTTTGCAGATTAATGATACAATTGGCATATTGGCTGATGGGAGATATATGGAAGCTTGGATTACCCGTTAGTTTGATTTTGAAGAGTGACTCGTGGATGTAACTAGCACCACAAGATTCTTAGTGTCATTTTCTGTCTTTCTTTTCTTGTCAAACATATGAATATCCTGCAATTTTAACACGCGATATTATAAGTGTTAAATGTAAGTGAGCTATATTTATAGTATTCGGTTTTTATCTTATATGATAGGGCGCACAAAGAGCATGAAATGTTATATCAATCGTCAGAGAACATGAGGCTCCTGTGATCTCACGTGGACATTACTCATCATCGACCACGAGTACTTCATCCAGGGCACAGAAAAAGCTTGAAAGCAAAGTAGGCGCATCGATTGCTTTCCAGTCCCGTATAATTCACGCACTACTTGCTATATTTGGACGAGTGAAAATCACCTTCTCTGTCAACAGATGTCAGCCAGTAATTAGCGCCTACAGATTGATTTTCTTAAAAAAAACGTTCAAGTGAGATTGGTTTGCCAATTTTTTAAAAGTTGGATTTTAAAATAAAATTTGACGGATTCGGAGGAGGAGTCCATAGACCATACCAAACATGTCCTGGAGACCTGCATCACCACGGGACACTAGAATATACGCACTCATTGGCAACCACAGGCTGGGAGGCCAGTTTGTGGCGGAATGGAGTGGACCACATGGAAAAAAAACGACACGAACGTAACAGGATAGAGCTGAAGTGCAAGCACGAACGCAATTGTGATACTTTGATGATCAAAATAATAAGGTCCAGCTCACACTGCTAGAAAAATCAACATCAGTACCGGTCAGCAACCTCTTTTAGTACCGAACGACTGACCGGTACTTTAGTACCGGTCAAAGCGCCTGGTACTAAAGTGGACGTTTAGTACCGGTCGGTACTAAACAGTTTTACAGCCAAAAAATATAAAAAAATACCTTGAACCCCAGGGAGGCCCAAGTCACACGAATTTTTCACGCATAAATATGCGCGTGCGCGGTTGCAAGGATTCGAACTACGACCTCCGCCTACGCGTGTAGCTTCCTTACCATCCCACCTATGCACCAGATGTGACTGGGTAGAAGATGCATTCCTTTTGAAATAACCCATAGACAGCCATTTAGTACTGGCCCAAAACACCGGCCGGTACTAAAATAACTAAGGGGATGTTTAAATTTTGGCCCGGTACTAAAATGACCCCGAGGCAACGTTAGTACCGGACCAAAGTATACCCGGTACTAAAGGCCGCGGACGAATGAGCCATTTTGTAGTAGTGTCAGAACCTGTGTTTTAATAAACACGGTACAAATGTAGAAGAATTAGTTTCACTAGATTGCTTAAAAACACGATACCTTTCTTTTTAATGATCGAAGCTAAAAAATTAAAAGATTTACTTAGAATAGAAGAAAACTAAAATGACTTGTAGTTTGGAACAAAGACGTACATCATTAGGTATGTGTTTTTTTTATTTTTTTTCCTTCGTCCTATTTTTGGCTAGTGAAGCTAAGAGAAAGAGTAATGGCATATTTGGTTTTTAGTCCGAGTGTGCTAAGCTTAAAAATTAAAAATGACTTTATCCTAGAAAATTTGCCTTCTTTTTTAGTTTACGTTATTAAATTTTTCCATGACAAACAGGCAATCATCTTGGATACTGAATAGTACACGTACACATAACCGATAAAGAATAATACACTTGGTTGCATATATTATTGAAAATTTATAGAACATTACCAGTGTGGTATATTAGGTACCATCTTATCGCTGAAAAATAAGGTTGGGAAAGAACACCATATTTACCTCATTTCTACACCCGAATCAAACGGCCAAAAAGAATGCCACACACGAATCATGTGGCGCGCAAAATAAAAGAACTTTTAGTCACTACACAACACTTGAAAGGACCAAACTGCTGGAGCTAGTACCACGTACTGTGCGTAGTGTGTCAGACCCGGGGCAGCGGGACCGCTTATAGACATAGAATATTCTAGAATGAGGGATAGTTTATGGATGTACCTTACCTCTCTTGTAACTACCCGAATAGACGTAGAACTAGCTGCAGTACAAATGAAACTACTCGATCTTATTGTAGTAGGACTCCAACTGTACTCGGCTAGAAATTTTCATATAACCCTGTCCCCCCGGATATATAAGGGTGGGCAGGGACCCCCTCAAAACAATCAACACCTAAGACAATACAAACAACCACACAAGACGTAGGGTATTACGCAACTTGCGGTCCGAACCTGTCTAAATCTTTGTGTTCCTTGCACCATCGAGTTTCAGAGCAGTCGAGCCCTACCTACAAACCTTACTACTAAGGGTATCCCTAAGCAGGCTTGGCGATAAACACTGACAGCTGGCGCGCCAGATAGGGGACTCGGCGAGTTCATTGGCGAGTTCGATGGTCACCTTCCCTTTCAGCACCATGGCGCCTCCTCAAGGCGCCACCTTCATCTTCGGTTCGTGGGCCTGCGTCGCCAACGGTTCGGGCGGCTTTGACAGCCACCTGACCAACTCACCCACGCTGAAGACCACTACGTCGGAAAGCTCCAACAAGCTCGCCGGATCAGATGATCATGGTGTTATGCTGCTTCCCGACCTTGCCAAGGAGATCGAGAAGAAACTCGAAGACAACTCGGATTCTACTCGGACTCAGATTGATCTCAGACCGAATTCTACTCGGATTGAGATTCCTCTTGCTCAACCCGTCCTTGGGTTGCGCAATGCATCATCTACTTACAAACAGATGATCAGATCCATCTATGAAAATAGTTTGGATCGTCTCCTCTACGCCGAGAACCACTCAGTCAGCGCTAGCCGGGAGGCACCCGTTTTCGACGTATATCCAGATCCAGTCGAGTCATCCCAAGACAGCCTGTTCTTTATCACCAGTGCGCTGGCAAAAATCCAACTCAAGTCCTGCCAAAGTTATACTCTTGTAGAACTACTCGATAACCTTCGAGAAGTTGCCAGCATTGATGATCTTCCGTTTCAACACGGCACTCTCCTTGCAACCGAGAGGGAAACGGGTTCCGGGGAAACAGTACTAGCTGATTGCGAATTAGATCTAGAAAGTTTCTCCCCCGAACGTCTAGTTCCGGTGATCATTCAACAAGCCGGAGGTGCTCTTAGATCAGATTTCGGAAGACAATTTGACCCAAGACGCTCCACAAGATGAGGATGAAGCCACTCGCACAACTCGTAGGGTAAGAAATCAACATAAAGGAGAACGCAGGGTTCGAGCTGCCGAGCGAGCTCGCCTTCTCCCGCGCAATCTCAACAACGAATTCAACAACGTCGCAAATCCAGTCTTCAGAACCCCAATCGCCGCGATGATAGAAGCAACCCTGTGACTCATGCGGATGCCACAGAACCCGGAGATGGAACGTGTCATACACCTTGCCAAGAACGCTGTTGAACAATTCGAGAGACAAAACCCGTTGTCCTCGCTTCATGGCACTCGGTCGAGGGCCACCGCAATAGTCATACCTCAAGCAAGTCGTACTCCTGGAGGCCATCATCGTCATCAACAGCTAGATCAGCAAAATCAAAGGAACCAGAAAGACCAGGAAGTCGCAAGCTTTCATCGCCCCAGGGGTGGCCAGCCACCGGCAAACCAAGCTCCTGGACCTCAACCAAATCACAACAACAACCGCGGGCACAACAGGGAAGTAGCCGATTCCATAGTGGACGCACAGGACATCATCAATGCAAGACGCAGATCGCAGCTTGCAGACAACTCTGATCGCTTCCAAGCCCTCAGCAGAATCTTCAACAATATCGAGTACCCGAAGGACTTCAAACCCACGAACATCCAGAAGTACGACGGTAAGCAAGACTCTTTTCAATGGCTATGTTTATACTCAACCACTGTTAGTGTTGCAGGAGGAGACACCAACACCAAGGTCCTTTACTTCTCTATGGTCCTGGAGCCTGCACCCCTCACGTGGCTCGAGGGTTTGGCTTGTGAGTCCATACACTCATGGAACGATCTCAAGAAAGCCTTCATCGACAACTTCCAATGGTCGCTACATCGAGTAGCTACTCGACACACCTTGTCTATGTGCATGCAGGAGCAAGGCGAATCGATCAGATCCTACATCAAGCGCTTCTTCGACACAAGAACCACCATCCCCAACGTCGCCGACGATGACGTCATCGACTACTTCCTGGGCGACATTACCATCCAGTCTCTATACCGTGACTTTGGCCGCAACTGCCCCAAAATGGTAGTAGAGCTACGCGACATGATGCAGCGTTGGGTAGACAAAGAGGAGTAAGAACACATCCGCTTCCCACGCCGTAACAACGACAACAATGGGAAGCGCCACAACGACCGTGGAGGCCCCAGCAACCAGCGGGATCCCGCACGTAAGCGCAAACCGGATGACACTGTCGGTACCATGGATCGCACCCCGTGTGGTAAGAAGAATGATAAGCCGCAGGATCAGTTCGACAAGATCCTTCACAATAAAAGGTGCCCAATCCACCCCAAGAGCAACCACTCGATGTGGGAGTGCTTGATCCTGTGCAAATCCTTCCAGTCGGCACCTGCTGATGCTCCCAAGAAAAAGCAGAACAAGGATGACGAAGACGATAAGAAAGACCCCGACGGGTTCCAACAGCCGCAAAACGTCATCAACATCATATTTGGAGGAGATCCTAGCTTCTCCAAGCGAGCCCAGAAGCTTTTACTCAGAGAAATCCTTTCAGTTGAGCCAGCAATTCAGAGCCCACTAAAATACAGTGAGGTCCCCATCACCTTCTCCAGGAAGGATCAATGGACCAGCTTCTCTGAACCCGGAAAGTTCCCGCTAGTGCTCGACCCAGTTGTTCAAGGATCCAAGCTCACTCGAGTACTCATCGATGGCGGCAGCGGGCTCAACCTGATTTTCGCGAGTACATTGGCCAAGATGGGCCTCAACTACATGAGCCTACTGACTCCAAGCAAGGCCCCGTTCTACGGCATTGTTCGCGGAAATTCTTCCACACCGATTGGCTCGGTCACCCTCCCGGTCACATTTGGTACAGAACAAAACTTCTGGACGGAGTACATCAAGTTCGAACTAGCCGACTTCGAATCTTCCTACCACGCCATACTGGGAAGACCTGCGCTGGCTAAGTTCATGGCAGTACCACACTATGTGGTACCTGCTCCTCAAGGTGCCAGGCAACACAGGAGTACTCTCCCTGCGAGGATACCTCCTCAAGTCCTTCGAGTGCGACAAGGAAGCAATAGATCATGCTGCCACAATCCGAGTTTCTAGCTCCGTCAGCGAAATACTTGCTGTAGCTAAGGAACTCTCACTCAACAAGGATTCAACGCTATCCAAGAAATCAAGCCAGTCGTCGGTTAAACCAACCGGCAACATGGGCACCAAGACCATACAGCTACAAGAGGGAGATGGCTCCAAAACTGCTATCATCGGAGCTAGCTTGGGCGACAAATAGGAACTCAAGCTCGTCAACTTCCTTAGGGCCAACTGAGACGTATTCGTGTGGAAACCAGCGGATATGCCAGGAGTGCCCAAGGAGTTGATCGAGCATGCCTTGAAAGTTAACCCCACAGCTACACCAAAGAAGCAGCGGCTACGTCGTTTCTCCCCGGATAAGTGAGAAGCCATCAAGAAGGAGTTGGCAAAACTATTCGCAGCAGGGTTCATCAAAGAAGTCTACCATCCATAATGGTTGGCCAACCCTATACTCGTCCAGAAGAAAAACAACAATGAGTGGAGAATGTGCGTCGACTACACCGACCTAAACAAGCATTGCCCAAAGGATCCTTTCGGGCTACCCCGTATTGATCAAGTAATCGACTCCACGGCAGGATGTGTCATGTTATCCTTCCTCGACTGCTATTCAGGCTATCATCAGATCGCCCTAAAAGAAGAAGACCAAATCAAGACGACATTCATCAACCCTTACGGGGCATACAACTACAAAACCATGTCCTTTGGGTTGAAGAACGCTGGTGCCACTTATCAGCATGCGATACAACTGTGCTTCACTGACCAGCTACATCGCAATGTTGAAGCCTATGTTGATGCTGTTGTCGTCAAGACCAAGACCCAGGATCAATTCATTATCGACCTGGAAGAAACCTTCAACAGCCTCCAAAAATTTCGTTTGAAACTCAACCCAACTAAGTGTGTCTTTGGCGTACCTTCTGGAAAACTACTCGGGTTCACTGTCAGCAACCGAGGAATCGAGGCCAACCCAGAGAAGGTCAATGCCATCATGGCCATGGATGCCCCAGCTACTATCAAGGACGTCCAAAAGCTTATAGGCTACATGGCAGCCTTGAACCGGTTCTTATCCAGACTTAGTGAACGGGGCCTACCCTTCTTCAAGCTCCTCAAGCGACAAGACAAATTTGAGTGGATTACAAAAGCCACAGAAGCACTCGAGAACCTCAAGCATCATCTCCAGTCACCGCCAATTCTTACAGCTCCACTACCAGGCGAGGAACTACTCCTCTACATTGCCGCGACTACTCATGTAGCCAGTACGGCGATCGTAGTCGAACGCCCGGAGGAAGGCCATGCTTACGACGTCTAGAGACCAGTCTACTTCATCAGCGAAGTACTCTCTGAATCAAAAGTTAGATATCCATCAATCTAGAAACTTCTGTAGGGAATCCTAATCATCTCCAGGAAGTTTCGACACTATTTCGACGAGTACAAGATCTCAGTAATAACTAACTTCCCATTGGTGGATATACTCCAATATCGGGATGCCACTGGACGAATCTCAAAGTGGGCAGTTGAACTGGGAGCCTTGGAACTTAATTTTGAGCCAAGGACAGTAATCAAGCCACAAGCACTAGTCGACTTCCTAGCTGAATGGCGAGAAAATCAAGTCCCAGCACCTCACAACATCCCTGAGCATTGGGTAATGTACTTTGACGGCTCACTCAAACTCGACGGAGGCGGCGCGGGAGTTCTGTTCATCTCCCCTAATGGAGAACAATTAAAGTATGTATTCCAAATCTTGTTCAAAGTCTCCAACAATGAAGCTGAATATGAGGCACTACTACACGGCCTTCGACTAGAAATCTCTCTCGGCATCAAGCGACAACTTGCCTATGGCTATTCTCTACTCGTCGTCCAACAAGTAAATAAAGAATGGGACATTAACAAAGACACAATGGATGCATACGTTGAAGAAATCAGGAAGCTCAAAAATAAGTTCTCAGGATTGGAAATCCACCACGTGGATCGTGACAACAACGTGGGAGCCGACGTCCTCTCCAAACTTAGTTCTACTCGAGCAGCTGTTCCATCGGGAGTCTTTGTTCATGAACTACATCATCCATCAGTCAAGGTACAAAGCCAACAAGGTACTGACATGGATGCCTTGGCCACAGTTAGAGAAGTACTAATGATTGAAGAAGACTGGCGGATTCAGTTCACCGACTTCATCAAGGAGTTCAAGCTTCCACCACATGTCGATCCCAAGAGCGCTAAAGCTGCCCGCATCATCAGGCGTAGTAAGGGTTTCATCCTCGTTGGTGACAACCTCTACAAGCGTTCTATTTCTGGCATCCTCATGAAATGTGTTACCCTTGAAGAAGGCAAAGACATCCTCAGGGAGATACATGAAGGAGTCTGTGGCAATCACGCCGCATCATGGACACTAGTCGGCAAAGTTTACAGATCAGGGTTCTTCTGGCCAACAGCTATTTCAGACGCAAAAGACCTTTTCAGACAATGCCCCGGCTGCCAATTCTTTGACAAGAAGACTCATGTGCCAGCACATAACTTGATAACAATCCCTCCTTCATGGTTGTTCGCCTGTTGGAGTCTGGACATGATCGGACCATTAACCATAGCTACAGGAGAATTTAATCATGTGCTGGTAGCAGTCGACAAGTTTACTAAATGGATCGAGTACAGGTGTGGCAGCCCTGCCTAAATTAATCCGGCTTAAGTGCGCTAACCATCACCAAAACGGCAACCAGGGTTAACACACACTTAAAAACGGAGTAATCCGGCAGTGTTGTCGGGTAAAGTCCCGATTAAACACTTGAAACAGGATCGACAAAGCAGTCCAGAGAATGCAACATTCCACAAATTTTATAGTATAGAGTATGAAACTAATTGTTATTATTACAAACCGAGTTTGAATTTATAAAAGTACAACAGAGTTCAAGTTTGACGAAAAAGGAACGATAGTCTAGCGTCGAAACCAGACATCATGATGAAGCCCATACATGACGTCAACCATAACCTCCGATGTACCACCTGAAAAACAAAGCCACAAGCAAGACTGAGTATACTAATACTCAGCAAGGCTTACCCGACTAAGGATATACTTAGCCCCTTAATCTAGACATGCAAGGCTTTTGACTTGAGGGGGTTTGTTTTGCTGAAAAGCAGTAAAGAGTAGATCCTTAATTGCAGGTTTTAGCTTTCAGGTTCTAGTTCAATTAACCATTCTAGGTGAGCATCTATCCAATAGCATACATGGTGAAAACAATTATCTTTTATCATCCAACCAGCCAAATTCATCATCATCATCATCTTCCACTTCTTACTCTATGTGGCAAAAGGGTTATGCAGTCTCATTGTCCGTGAGTGGCGGAACGATTCGAATCGATTTTGTTAACCTGGCCAGGCATACCTAAACACACGTCACGTGGTTACTCCCAGAGTCACACGTGCAACTTTTTCCCTTCAATTCCCGCTTCACGGAACAGGCCCACCGCCCTCGACTACAGAGCCCGGCTCTGCACCCGTCATCCCAGATGAGACCAAGTCAAGACAGTGGGGAGGTATTTTCCCGGCCTCAGTTCAATCCAGTACTTAAGCTTATCGATTACCATATTCTCGGCATGTGTCTAGTACGTTCAAACGCTTAACCACCACTACCACACACTGCGGCCTTAGCATTTTCTGCACTAAACAGACGGGGTCTCATCCAGAAACATAGTACCCTGACCCCGCCCGTAGACCTTATATTCTGCAGTATGTAGTAGAGAACCTATCATCTCGCGAGCGGCAGGAAACCACTCGACTTTTACCGGTCCTAATTAGTAGGGCATCTACTCGCACTTAACTTCTAGTAACCAGTACCTGGGTACCTAGGATCATGCATCTAAGGTTCCAGTCAACTCCTGTAAACATAAATGCACAGATACATATTAGGAACATAATTTGAATAGCATTTAAAATACTGGGATTGATGCACCGGGGCTTGCCTGGGATTAAACACTAGGTCAGTGTTAGTTAAAGGATAGTTGCTCGGTGAGCATCTTCCTTCAGTCGTGCACATCGGGATCCATCAGTCCATCTTCTAGACGTGTCCACCATTCACCGTCTTCTAGCTCGGCTCCAACGTCACATCCATCACGTGGTTCATCTATCGTAACTAAATGAAATGCAACAATGCATATGTATGAATGCAAAGTTCCGAGTTATTTAGCGATTTAGGTGTTATTATTTTTCCTTCACGATAAAGTTGTAGTCCAACATAAAGTGAGTTGGTAGGGGAACCTTGTCAATTAATATTTTCTGGGCAGTCATTTATAGAGTAGTTATTTAACACAATTTAGTTCATAAAAGAACGGGGTGGGTTTCAAAATCTTACTAACTCATGTAACACCAGCCTTAACAAAGACTAGTCCACCAGTGTATAATCCAACAATAAAGTTCCTCCTAACTAAAGTTAAATTGTATAGGTCAAATAGTGCAAGTAATGGTAGTGAAATTTAACTGAACGTTGACTATCCTAAGATGAGATTACTATAATTTTTTCAGATTTAAACGATCAGTACACAAGGCATGGAAAAAGATAAAACAAGTGATAGCTACATTAATCAAGTTTAAATTATACAAGCAATTATACTGAGTTTCAGGGCTCAAACTTTACTGTCATGATTTGTACTCAAGGAAAAGCTCTAGTAAAGAAAATATGAGATTTTTTCTAATGAAGGAAACTAGGGTTTTTGATTTACAAAGTTTATTCATGAATAAATCAAAATGACTAGTTATACATTACTAAAAATTCCCAAAATTTTTCTATGGAATCTATAAACAATGATAAGGCTGTTGTAAAAAATTTCAGCTCAATAAAACTAGTATAGAACCCTGTGGATTTAATTGTATTTAACATAGGCATAAAACAAGATCTAATGAAATCTATAGCTATTTGTCAAAATGTCCTCAAAGTTTTACAGTAAGCTATTCATATATGGTGTAGCAACTATCCGAAAATTAGCTAAAGATCATGGGTAGAACTTGAGATACATACAAATGTGGATAAAAATAATATTTAATATAGAGATAAAACTATTGGTCAAATCAAAAGTGGATGTAACAAAAGTTGTAGATCTAGGTGCAAGGATTTCAACAGTTGAGTTGTATCTTTTATATTTTTATACGAATTTATATCGATTTTACAAATTTGCTGTTTTTTAAAACAAAAAAGAAATAAAGATTCGCGGCTAGGCCCTGGAAAAATTGAAAGCCTTGCAGAAGGCCCTTGACCGGAGG